>NW_010140733.1:55945-63828 GCF_000699245.1 Pterocles gutturalis
AGAGAGGAGAGCCGGAACCGCGGCGGACGTCTCTGCCGCCCGCCCGGGACAGCGGCACGACCCCCCCGCCTTCACCCACCACGGCGGTGAGCTTTACTGCTTCGCAACATATGTGTTTTTGACACATTCTGCATAAATAATCTATTATAGAGACAGCTTAGAGTTACAAGGCATTAAATCTTGCACTTTTGGCTTCAGGGAAGTTTTCAGTGCTGCTGGGCCTGGGGCTTGTTTGGAGTAACCCGGAGGAGGGAAAATCCCCAGTGCTCCCATGATATACGTTAAAGTAAGCTGCTTTTTATTCCAATTTGGAAAAAGTTAAGTAAAGCAAACCCTCAGATCTAAGCTATGGGATTGAAGGAACAGGTCACAAGGAGAGGAGGAAATTCAACCCCATCCACATCAATGACTTCGACTCGGTTCCTAAAACCATATCTGATTAACCAAAGACTTCCATTTTCATCTAGTGACTACACTGAATATAAACAGACATCCATCACAGGAGAAAAAACAATAATTACTGTTTCTGCCAGCTGAAGCCATCGCTTCCATACCATGTGGCCGAGACCTCTTCATGACACCCACACAACGGGGCATTTTGGGGCAGCCCTGGGGATGGATTGCTCTGCTTGCACAAAGAGCTGAGAGCTCATATGTCTTTAAATCCCCGAGCATCACTATATTATAGTATTATAAAACTCTGGATCCTTCTAAAGTCACCATGCCACTTTTTTTTTTTTTTTTTTTTTTTTCCCCCCCTACCCTAGGTTCTCTCTGGAGCGGGTTGTTGCATCCACCTCACAGAATCACACAGAGGAATTTCAGTCCAAGGTCAGACTCACGACACAACGGTCTGACTGATGCAAAATGTAAGCACTTGTCACCAGAGCCATCCTTTGGGAAGCTGTGAAACCCTTTGCTTCTGTGCTTAATAAGATCCTTTTCAGAACTACCATTACCTGTGAAAAATCAGAATATGGAGCTACATTTCTCAGACACATTTAAAAAAACAAAATCCAAGTGGGGAACCCGCAATAGATCAAAATGTCACTAATATAAATGCATGCACTAATAAAAATGCATTCTAAGAAACAATTATACTTGGGGGGGAGGCTGATATTTTATAAATTGCTTTGATGAACTTCAAAACAAAAGATGCAGAAGCTGTATCAGAAAATCATCTTCTGGTGACCCTCCCACCATTTACAAAAATTGTGTTAAGAGTCTCATTCAAAACACCAACCAACCAAAACCCACCCGAACCACACAATATTCTTCAACTTTGCATTCCGAAAGGCTTGTTAGAGTTGTCATTAGATGGCACTTTAGTTTGCGATCTCAGCAGAGACACCAGAACCAACGCAGCTACACGGAATAGGATTTCAGGCTACTCCTCCCCTCCAAAAATGGTGAGAGAGAGGTGGACTGGACCCGGCTACCTTCTCCCAGCGCAAACAAAGCCGTCCCGTGCGCAGCACTACCAACACAGCGCTCTTTCACAAACTCCAAATTCACTTATTAAAATAAAACATGCTACTCGAGCCATCTGACATTTATTACGCTTAAGCAACATAAAATAGAAAAGAAACATCGATGACCAGAAACAACCCTCACTTTTATTGCCAAGGTTCTGATTTTTTTTTTTTTCCCCCCTTTATTTTTGCTAATAACAGTGCCTCCCTGCTTCACCTTGCCTGCTGCAATATTGCAGGAAATTCCCTGAAAGAAACTCTAATGTGGATTGCAGCTGTGCAGTTTAAAGCCTTTAACTTCAGGGGTTTAGGCTGGACTAAACGTTTGCCCCGCTGCAAAGTTGCAAATGCTTTCCTGCTCCTTCAGAGCACGCTTCCTTAGCAGAATGAATGCACAGAGAGAAACATGCCTGCTCCGGAAAATCCCGTAGCATCAAGGTGATGCCGTGGGATGTTAAGCCTTGCTTATTGGGGCAATCCTCCTTCAGATTTGGGAGGCTGGCAGGTGAGCGAAGGAGCTGTGGCTTTAAGATTGCACGGCTCTGCCTGTGCCCATATATCACTGCTCCATGCTGCGGTGGCTTTTCTGCCTGCTGCTCAAATTTGTCCAATTAGACATGGCCCCACAGGGCGGAATTCAGTGTGAAATGTGTCTACTGACGTCTGCAAATTAACCAACGCAGCAGACGTGCTGCTTTAAAGCCTGGGAGCGACAGGCAGGGAAATGCCTGCCCAGGACAAACGCAGGAGGACGGGCTGGGTAAAAGCCCGGATCAGCCTGTTAAGGGATTCCCAGACTCAGCTAGGTAAAGTGTGTGAGCCGCCGCGGCACTTCGCACCTCAAGCTGTGCTGTCTCACACCACTGACCCCTCCATGGCGACATAAGTCTCAAGAAGAAGCCAGGATTATCTGTCTAAGAGCCTTACATGTGTCATGTAAGGTCAGGTGCCAACTGCAATGTAAATTAGTAGTTAAGAGTATTGGTAGCTAGACAGATGCTGGGAGCCTCAATTAGAAAGAAAAGTCAGATTATAAGTAATTAAGAGACACAAAAAAATGCTTCAGAGGCTAAATACCTCAACTGCCTCCAGTGTGATTTTTTTTTTTTTTTTGTTAAATAAAGCACACATTCCTGAGCTCTCCCAAATCCTGCCCAAAGCACCTCTGCAGACTCCAAAGCTGGTCTCCATGCAGACAAACATCCCTGGCACCCTGGTGTCCGTAGCACTGGCAGGGGAACTGGGGAAGCAGGGTGTCTGAACTGGGCAGAGCACAGCCCCAGTCATCATTTTTGCTTCCCAGCTGGCAGAAAAGGGTGAGCTTTTCCAT
This sequence comes from Pterocles gutturalis, assembly GCF_000699245.1. Classification (NCBI taxonomy): domain Eukaryota; kingdom Metazoa; phylum Chordata; class Aves; order Pterocliformes; family Pteroclidae; genus Pterocles; species Pterocles gutturalis. The sequence goes on from NW_010140733.1 coordinate 58,748, forward strand.
CTTCTGCTTTTCAACGACACATGTGATTTCATAATTTCGGGTTTAAATCTTGTTAAAGAGGAAGAGCGACGGCTGCATCGCCTTTGAGAAGTGCTCCTACGGCTGCTGTATCTCCGAGGTACGATGACATACACAGCCAACCCTAAGCACAAGCACAAGTTGCTGATGACCCAGCGACCTGAACCCACTTTATAAATATGAAAACCCACAATATCTGCAGCACAGTAAGAAAATAAAATCATGAGTCCCATTTTCGAGGTGGGCAAGCCAGCGCAGAGAGTCCATGCAACACAGCCTGGGACCCAGGGGAGTCTGGAGACGAGCTAGGAGGGGTCCCGCAGAACCCCACCTCCCGCACGCCGGCGTGCAGCAGCGCCTGCTTCAGGTGCGCGATATTTTATTTATAACGGGTCTTAGCACCTTTTCCATGAAAGATCTGCTGCAGGACATTCAGCCAGTGGAGAAGAGCACTTTAAAGATACCCTTGATTTAGAGGCACCAAGATTTAAGAACCGTGCTTAAATGCTTCCCTTAGCACGGAGGAAGTTACGCAGAAGTTTGAGGATATTACTGAAGCGAAGCCAGGGCGATCACCCCGGGGAGACGGCGGCCGCAGGGACCGGTGGCCCTGCAGTGTTTGCGGGGCTGGGCTCTGACATTTCAGAAAGCGTTAAAACACATGGAAAACCATACACTTAGGTTACTTATCAGGGCGCTCCAGCTTTGAAGAAGCCACTCACTATTTTTAAGTGTTTTTCTTTTTTTTTTTTTTTTTAGGCTGAAAGACTGTAATGGGTTCCTGAGAGCTCGGTGAGACGACAGTAGCACCTGCAAAGGACTAAGAAACACTTAGTCAATAGGGAGCTCAATGGTAAGGCAAGCACTTCAGAATCCTGAGAAAATTCTTCCCAAATAGTTTCGTGTTTCGGTTTGCTGTGTTTTCAAAATACCCTGTTCAGGGAGGGGATGCAGTTCAAGTTAGCTTCTTGTTATTTTACAAATCATTCTGCATTTTCACAACCATAAATCATGGAAGGAATTGACAATCTCCTGACATGGATTAAATGGCAGCTGATCCCTGACATTATATTACCATTATTTCTATGACACCTAAGGTTCCCAAATGCTGTTACGCCCTGGACAGCCATACAAAAATCCTCTGGCCGCAGACCTCGCTCACACTTTACCGCACAGCAAATGATTATGAGCAAATCAGCTCCAGCAGAAGAGGGGGGAACTGGAAACACCGTTGCTGTCACGCAAATATAACACTTGAATGGGGTAAAAATGAATCATGTAAAATAGACACTCGATGTGAAAGGATAATGGGAGGTTTTTTTCTTCCAAAAAAGCATCTTTACGGTAAAAGTATTGCAACACTACTGTCTGACCTTCCCACCAGAAGCAAAGGCTCTGACCTGTCCTGTTAGTTGACAGATGCCTAAACCAGAAGCATCAATCACTCAGACAAACGCAACCGTCTCTGGATTTTTACCTTTCTTTATTATTTCCTTGGTGGAAAGGAAATTTCTCTCCCTGAATGAAAGCTCTGGAAAGCTTCGCCATCAGCAGAGCCCCTCTTGTCCCAGCCCTCGGCAGCCTTGCCAAGGGTGCGGCCGAGAGGAGGCTCAGGAAACGCTGCCTGGGAGCAGGCAGGGAGGAGGAGCCGCTGGCACAGCCGCCGAGCACCCCGACTGCAGGAACAAGAAGCTCTTGGTTATCGGCGGTAATAGGGCTAATTGAAGACCTCGTCTTCTGCTCACAAGTTTTGCCATAGGACACGGAGCACAACAAACTTCTTTGTAATTTAGATCACAAGTTACAGAGATATTATCCTATGACGATAAAACTTGTCTTATGCAACAAGTAAGAGCTGAATACGGGCGAGGGAAAGACTGGAAAGTACTGTTAACATGAACCTTTGGAAGGGTTTCTGCATATTTTTGTCACCCTTTTGTCCTTTCAGAAGCTGTGTGGATGGTTATGGCAGGACTGACTATGTTATCTTATGGATTAAATCTGCCTAGATCTGTAGATGATGTCTTAGGGGGTGAAAAAGATTAATAAGGAATCACTCCGATGGCTTTAGGACAGCTAAGAATCTTAACCCATTTAACCTCCCCTAAAACACACAATCAGATCAGAGGAAGTTGTAGGAAACTCATTTCAAAGACTCCAGGCGACACTTTTTAGGTCAGATTTACAAAGCTCATTAGAATGAAGGTCTGTTACTTTAGATTTTAATACTAAGACATACTAAGAAACCCTCTTGCCCCATTTAGGAAACATACAAAGCAAAGAATGCAAATTTTAAAAAGAAACTTAATCTTAATGCATGTGTTCTGCCACCAAATCTGAGTAAAACCTTCCTAGCTTATGTTCTTACAGAAAACGGGAAAAAACACATCAAAAAGGGACAACAAATGCCTATTTATTTACATCTTCTTATCCTTTGAAGTAGCGTGTGGGATGTACAGAGAAAACGATTCTTTGCAAATGGTATTTGCTCCGGAAGAAACAGAACCACTTAGGCACAGGAGTTACTGATTTTCCTTGTCCCTGTCAGCTTCCTAAAAATCTGTTTTTCCCAAAGGTGTGAGTGTGTTGAGGGGCTGTGACAGCCATTCACGGGTTCACGGCCACTGACACCAGCTGGCATCCGCTGGTGTACCGGAGCTGGGTCCGCACGCAGCTACGGAGAGAGGGGAAGGAGGGACGGCAGTCAAGGCTCCTGCTCCCTGTCTTGTGCAGAAAGAGCAGAGAAACGGAAGGCGAGCTCTAGCTGATCTTCTTTGTGATAAGACAGTGCCTCTGAAGTAAAGGAATGAGGACAGAAAAATGGAAAAAAATACAACAGAAGTATGTCATTTCATAGCCTAATACAACTGTAGGTACCTAGCCAGGTTTTGGTCGAAGGGCAGGGGTACACTGAACTTGAAATAAAAAGAAAGAGATTACTTTGTGCAATATCAGAACGACAAGCCACCGGAATTTTGTGGTTAATTAGGGAGGAAAAAGTCCTGTGTAGAGTGAGGTAGATGGCTTGGCAAACTTTAATTTTAATCTTGTGATAACTCCTAATAACAAAATGCCTCTATGATCTATCAAACAAATTTATAAATGTTTGATCGATACATTTGACATGTTATTTAATTATGATTCTTCATGACAGAGACAATATGAAAAACTAGTGTCAACATTCTGACAGTGGAATAAATAAATAGACGTAATTATTTCTTATACTGATCCCAGATGAATTGTAATGTATCAGGCCAGACTGCAGACCAGAGTTCTAAGGTTTCCTTAATATGATAGAGTTTGATGTAAGGGGTGTCATGTATCCAATATTTTGCTGTTTTATTAGAATAAAAAGCTCTCTGGGGATTTCAAGTTCAAATGGTCACAAGTCGCCCCCTCCATTGCTATTGTGCTTAATGCAAGGATAAGCACTGAAATATGTTTAGAAAAACGCTAGTACAGCTGGAAAAAGCAAAACATTAGCCTGCGTGAATCTGAAAAAAACCTTGAACTCTGGGGTTGTTCAAAATTTACCCCTAGATGTGATTTTTTTGGTAATTTTTCTCTACCTTAAGCACATGGATGAGAGGTTTGGACACACGAGACACTCGATGTGTAAAGACAGTCCTCAGGGCTAGAGCTTTTTGCAGGAGGATAAACTCACTCCCCGCAGCAGAGCTGAGTGTCGACATTCCTTCTTGAGGAGAGAAGCTAGTTCCAGCGGTGGGTCGGGCCGAAGGCAGCCAGCACACTTGTGGCCATTATCACACAGACAGGAAAGAATGCACTATCTGCTTCTTGGGCCAAGAGAAATGAGAGTTAACATTTAACATGAGGGACCTCACTTCAAAGGCAAGCCAGCTGGATGTGAATAATGGGAGATGAAAATGCTAACACCAGCACAAACGTGCAGGTGGTCGTATTTGGCTGGAAATACTCCATCCGCAGCAGAGCCTGCTGCAGAGCCGTGCCTGGGACAACACCGCTGCTCGGCGCGGAGCTGGAGGATGGCTGCGGTGAGCTGCTCCGTTTGCCCAACGCTGGCGGGAGCCCGGAGATGGCCAAGCAACCCTGCACACCCCGACAGCACGGGACCGCTGCAGCTGCGATGGTCAGGGTGTCTGACCCAGTTGGAGAAGCTCGAGCTGCCAGAACACGATGCTCTAACAAACCCTTTGGGAACTGATGGCAATAGAGGAAATAATAGGAATTAATAAGAAATAAGACAACAGCTGCATGCTCTACTAATATAGCAGTTCTAGGGTTTTTGTGCATCATTCTTTACAGTAAGTGGATGGGCAAATGAAACAAGAAAAGATCAAAGACCTACACAGAATCCACACTCAGTGTTTCCATGAGATGCCCCCCTAACAGCTGCAGAGCGATGCCTTTCTGATGGACTCAATCTTGAACAAAACACTGTGCCTTGCACAGCTTCCCAGCGAGATCTGAAGGGCAAGCCCGTGCCCTTCTCACTCGGTAGCAAACCGCTCGCGCAGGCAGGGTATGATTCCGCTGGGTTTATTTCTGAAACCACCCAGGAGATCCTTTCCAGCCTGTTGGTACACAAATGCTGACTTAACGTCTCCGTCCCCTGTCAGCTGGCTGCCTCTTGCACAGGAGATCAACCGCCTTTTAGTCTAAAACTCATGTTCCCATAAACTACATCAATTAAATCTGCCCAATTTAACACAGGTATAATAATTATACAGATTACTACTAGGAGAAGGTGCTAGAACCAATGAGAGTATGCAGAAATCCTCCATGCAAGTGATTTTTACTACATTTTTCATTATTTTTAAAGGCAGTTGAATACTATCTGACATCTGTCGACATGGACCTTACTGGAGAATTTATAAACAAACAGCACCTATAAAATTGGGTATTCAGTGCCCACGTATAGTACAGAAACTGATCAGCAAATCTGAACAAATTTGTTTCTTCTCTCTGACTTCAGCCTCAATACCAGAGACAAATGGCAAATAAAGAGTGGCAACAGTCCCTAAGGGAACTGACTCCAGCTCTATTAAACCCAAATGGAAGTGATTTCTAAGGGCCCTGCA
>NW_010140733.1:63839-65473 GCF_000699245.1 Pterocles gutturalis
TTTCTGCGGATTTCTGTAGATTTAAGGGTTGTTAGCAAGAGGACAGAGCCATTCGAAGGTCTCGGACCTTGCCGGAATTATTTCCATGATGTGATATGCTGACTATTTCAGTACAAAATGCCAGAAATAAAATAAGCCGTAGCTCTGTCCTTCCTCGGGGTCTGAAATCACTGCCTCCAGCAGAAGTTACTGTTCCATGGGGTTTCTACGAGAAATTACCATCCCACTTATTATTGCATTTCTGAACATTTTTGTAATTACGTGGCCATTGCTTATTTTACTTTCAAAAATTCCTTTCTAAAGGCAGCAAACATTTCATTTTTGGCCACTATCAGAATCCAAACAGACCTAAAAAACTGGCTTACAGAAGCCTCCGATGCTGGTAAGAATCCGCACGCTCAGTATATGAATTTCCCTGCCAACGAAGGGAAGGAGAGGGCTCGGCTCCTGCCTTCAGCCTCGGCTCCCTGCAAAGCCGCCTGGACGCAGATAAATCCTGTGACCTGCCTAGCTTTCCGTACGGAGAGAGCAGGGCTAGAAATATCTGCAACGGAAGGAAACGGAGCCCGCGTACCGCTGCGGAGTAGGAGTTTAAAAAGGAATACGAATGAGGACTAAAATATAATATTAATACTGCTGTAAAATGACTTTTTAGACAAACTCACATAAAGCATCAGGGCAAGATTTGAGAGATTTGTTGCGGTGCCTGTTTTTAAGTATAAAACAGCATACCCTTAGTCGTTAAGCAGATGATGCTAGTTTTAACAAATGAAGCTGGATTAATTTAAAGTATTTAAAGTGATCAGCAGTCCCTAGGTTAAAGAACATATGTCATTTTCTTCTAAGTTTCTGTTCTGATGAAAATATACTGCCAATCTGGGCTCTCCGACAGCCCGGCGTAGAGAGCCCCCCCGACCCCTCGGCTACCTGCCCCAGTACCTTCTTGCACCAGCAGCTGCCAGGGGATTAACGCACAGCAACCTTCAGAGAGATGGATGGAGGAGGTCAGGGAGCTGCCAACGGCCGCGACACGTGCCATGTATCACTGTCTGCTCCGCCCGCCCCGCCGCCGGGAAAATGGCAGAGCTCGGCCAACCGAGCCCACTTAAAGGACTAATGGGTAAATGCATAAAACTATTAAATGCATAAGAATCCTCTTCACCAAATGGTAAAATATAATGAAAGTTTAAACTGTTAATTGAATAAACCTCTTAAGGACAGAGTGCATCAGCGCAGGATGTTGAACAGTTTCCCGGCCGGGTGCTACGTTCCTTCCCAGCCCAACCTCCGCGGGAAGCGTGCGCAGGACCGCTCGCGTTTTGCAACGCTCGGACTCGGCGCTGCAATCGTTTGCTGCGAGCTGCTTTCCTCCAATTGCTTTTGAATGCAGAAAAGCCTAAAAATATTTTTAACTCATGTCTAGCTAAAGGCAGTGAGCTCTCAAGGTGCCGCTGCTCTGGCACTGCGTCAGCCTCGGAGCAAAGGCGGAAAATCCTCCTCCTGCAGCTGGAATTAAAGACACGACACAGCAGCTACGAATGAACCAGAAACTCTCCATGCAGTTTGATGAGAAGGGGCTGCTCTCGTTGGCTTTGCTGCCACCGAAGCCTCTGGGTGTTTCATGGAGGGTCACG
>NW_010140733.1:65504-72443 GCF_000699245.1 Pterocles gutturalis
CGGTCCTGTGCACGGCTGCAGCCGGAGCGGAGGATGCTGCCCTTGGATTTTCAAGCAGATTAACTTCAGAAGACTGTGAACTAACGGCAAAAGAGTCTCACCAATACCACATTTCAGTTTCGCGGGCCTGATTGTATCAACTACTTTTGACACAAAACCTTGTCCTTATTTCGAAGGGGCAGAACCCGCGCAGCGGCGGCGATTGTTGACGTTTTGTCGTGATTTCCTCGGCAATAACTGGCTTCTCCGGAGATCAGCGCTGCCTTCGGCCTCACGGTTTATCCTCATAGGAACAAGATTACTGCCTCATAAAACAATCGCAAAGCTACAGTACTATTATCCTTTAAACAGTAAAAGAAGAAAAAAATGATTTATGAAAAATACCATGATCCTTCCTAAGCAGAGCCTGACTGACAGCAATTTCAGAGCCAGTAACTAATCTAATGGTGCATTAGAACAGCGTAAAGAAGTAGATTTGGCCACTGAACCAAAGTCATTAAAGATTAGACCAGCTGGTTTAACAGTTAGGAAATGTTTCTGCCTATCTGAGCACAGGATACAATGAAAGTTGGTTTATGATTTAACGTCTCCGTTGTAAACAATACGACTTTTTGGATAAATCAATGGCTGACATTGACAGGACAGAAAACTTACTGAGCTCTGGGTAGCTTTGAAATCCAGCTTTCCAAAGCTACACTAACAAAACCAGGCAGACTCCATCCTAAAAATAAATCTGCATTAAAATGTTATGCAATGATAGCCCATTACGTTACATTTTTAAAAATTGGTAGAAGGGATGTGTTTATTTATACCAAAGACTATCCTAAAAAAGAAAAAAAAAAAAGAAAAAAAAAGAAAAAAAGGAAAACAACGGGGAAAAAAGGAAAAGGGGGAGGAAAAAAAAAAGAAAAAGAAGGGGGGAGGAAATTAAGGAAAAGAGCTAAGAGACAATTTGGGAAATATTACCCAAGAAGGGTTTTACTTGCAGATCTCTTGGCGCTAGGTGCTAAAATACAGCTCCACATTCTTAGGCAGAGGGAGCCTTAAAGTCAGGCCAGAGAGGTTAACTGCTGGCTTTATTGGCGTCTGATCTTTGCGTGGCTCCTTCCCATCGCCTTTATTGTGGGGTCGCCACCAGCTTGCATTCAAGTGAAAACATTTTGACCGTGTCATCAAATCTTTTGCAGAGCACCCGAGCTCTTCTGCCGCCGACAAAGAGGTGAAACGAAGGGGCGTGTTTCACCGTGTCGGAATGAATCGAAACCAGTCAGCCAGCAGACATCTTGCTGGTTTTCAAGGGACTGCAGACATCTAAATCTCTGTGTCCACAAAAACAAAGAGTAACCACAAGGAATTCGACGCCAGCCGGCAAGGAGGCTTAGCTTTCCATTCAGGGCTCCGGCTGCCAAGCGGCGATGGAGTCTGAATGGATATGGCGGGGCAAGAGATTTCTTTACACTACTTTCTTTAAAGTACTAGCTGTGGGCTATCCAGTGATCTAAAATATTAAAATACATTATAAAGAAAGCAGGTAATTCTAATTGGCAATGCCTAATTGTTAGACACTATGCTCGGGTACATCTTTTTGATTTAATGACTCTATCAAGTGCAGTTTTTCCTCCTGTTTTGCTGTTTCCCAGACATCTCTTCAGTCAAACCACCGGTTTGTTTTTGCAGGGATTACACCAGGACAAATATAGCTGCTCTCCGCAGGGACAGGTCGTGGCAGTCCCGTGCTAACGGGGGACAGGGCAGCGCCACAGCTTCGGCTTCTCTCACCTTTCAGCCTGCCTATGGGACCAACAGCAGCTATTCTGTTATTTTTCTACATTATTACTTACAGAAATCACTCCACAAATCAGTCAGTGGCATTTAACCCTAATATACACACACTCACGCTATATATACCAAATACATACCAAACCCACATATATTTGTTTCTATAGCTGCACCTATACATTGCAACCCAGAGCAGCAGCCTCGAAGGAAGCGCACCAGCAGCAGGGTCATTTTCCAAGTTAGGGAAAACTTTTGCCCTTTGAGAACTATATGCTGTTTCAAGTATATTCAAACAGGGTACATAGAATAATTCTTTGATAGGGATACATTAAATAATTCCTGATAAATGTTCTCAGCTCAGCTTCACAGTAAGAGGTGCTGTGTACTTAGCAAAAATTGCACAAAGGGACAGGAAACTATTTCAGTGCCCAAAAAATAGAGCCTCTGGGATGGAAGGTCACTAAATAAGACCAATCGCTTTGTGGCACTTAAGTCTCCAAAGGGCGATCCAGGAAAACAGTGCTGGATCTGGATCAAGATGCTCTACTGCCATGAGTACACTGGGATATTGTTAATGGGACATAGGGAACTCAAACATAAATAGCGAGTGGGATTTTCCTTGCATTGGCTACAATACATATGTTTGTTCAAGAAAAAAATAGTTGGAGCAAGAAGACATGCACGTCTGGTGCTGAAGAAAAGCCTGTTTGTGTCAGACACAGTGGAGAAATTGTTCCAGAAGAGTTCATCTTTAAATGAAGATCACCCTAATAATGCTGCCAAGGTCCGTGTCAGCTTGGATTGCTGGCTCCCTAAGTGCCAGCAGCACAAGTCAAATCCGCCTTGGTACGGGCTTTAAACAGCTGACATTTCGCTGCGGTTTCAAGAATTGGTTCAACTTCTTTCTTTGTCACCAATGGTGCCATTGATCCTTGGACTTCCTCGGTTCCCTTGGGAATGCCTGGCTACCACGTGCACAAGGAAAGTGACCACAGTTCAGGCAAATACCAGGTAAGAAAAGAGTTCAATTCCAGTTAAATAAAGGGTTCAGAAAGAGCAGCATTTGTCACAATTAGGGGCAAATGTTCAAAATCTGATTCTGGGTCACTATCAATGAACATGGTTAGGAATAAGAGAGTCAAAATGTTTCCCACCTTCAATCTTACGCTGACTGTGCATCTACATGTACATGCGTCCGTGTCTCTGCCACCACTTACGAGCAAACCCTGTCTCCCGATGGCAGCGCTGCCCCTAAACCAGCATTGTGCTCCGCTCCCTCACCACGCTCACGCTTCTCCAACATCTTCCGCAATAAAAGGTAAAGACTACGTTTAGATACCGGTCTTACAAACCCAGAGACGCTTGTAATTCATTACCAACATTTTTCCTTTATGACCTCTCTGTTTGGAGTTCCTGATTTTCTTAATTACGTGTCTCTAATTTATCATAACCCGAAGCGCTTCAAAAGCATTGCAAATCCTGACACAACCACAGGCCACGTATTCCAATGAAATACCTGAGCTGGTTCATATTCTTTCCCCCCTGACACCAGAGGTTTATGTAATTTAGGAATAACAGAGCTGCTAAAATTAATGGCTGAAGGGCAAGCCATTGGCTTTGTCACATTATATATAATGCTTTGGTTCACCAAAAGAGTGGCTGGATTATTTTGATTCTTTACTCATAGTTAATTACAATTAAAAGCAAGACTGTAATTACCTTTCTTGTAAACTTTGGCCTGAACTGCTGAGCACAGCAAAACAGGAGGAGGCTTGGTTAACCTCAGTGGAAAAATAAAAATAAAGGTTTTCTTTGGAAATAGCCAGAGCACGGGCACTCAGGAGGAACACTTCTGGGAGGGCGAGACAAAAAGCAAACCGAGAGCCGGTATCAGAGCATCCGTTCCTGGATGGATCATTTATAAACCAACACAACTTCAGGTGTGGGGGGGCAAGACTGGCCTGTCCCAGCGGACGCCCCGAGCAGCCCGCGCCAGGGGAAGCACGGCTCATCGGGCGTTCCCAACAGCTGCGATTCTCAGTCACGACAATGCAGTACTAAACTTCCCCTGTTTCTACATCTCCCTTTTTATTTATTTTAATAGTTTACTGCTATTGTTTGCACGGGGAAACCAGCAGCTCCTGTGCCTACTGCAGGAGTCCCGAAGGGTTTAACCGCTTCCCTGGTGCCAGGGATGCTGCTGGCGGAACACACCTCCGGGAACGCGGAGTCCTCCCCGTTTCAAATACGATCCTTTATTTCTCTCTCTGAATACAGAAAAAGCATCTCAAGGCATTTCTAACTTCACCAAAGGTCTTGTGCATACACATGAGCATCACAGCGAGCAGCAGCCTTCCAGAAAAAAAAAAAAAAAAAGTTTTACCGCCTGGTTGTCAGGTCCCTGAGCAGCCCCGCTGCGAGCGTGCCCTGGCCCCTTCTGAAGCTGCGCATCTGGCTTGCCAGGAAAGAACAGTCTCTAGGAAAGGGAGGCTGCGTCTCAGTTCCACGGCTCTGTCTGTGCCAGGCCCAGCCCTGGCACCGGAGCCGAGCAGGGGGAAGCTCAATGGCTCCCATTAAGGCTCCGTCTGCGATGACAAACGCGCCTTTGTGGCACCAACGCCTTCGGACAGACGGACGGGACGGACAGAAGGAAGGAAGGAGGAAAGGAAGGAAGGAGCTCTTGAAGACAAAGTTGTTCTTTTGGATAGTAATTATAGATATTTAGAGATTTGAACTGATGGTCAGAGGAGGAACTTTTGATTTCTCAGTGGGTAAACACTTCCTGAGCTACGATCCAACACTGAAGGTTTTGGAGAACACAGTAAGCCTTGGAACAGGCTCTGCCATAAGCACCATTATTTTTTATTATTATTGAGAGAATATCTAAAGTGTAAGTACATGAAAAATCCCATTAATTAATTTTTTAAACATTCCATTTCTCCAGAATTGTAGTGTTTTTTTTTCTTTTTAAAATCTTTATAAGTATTTGTATATAGATTTAGGAATAATAAGTGTAGGAGGAAAGAAACATAAAATAACCCAAATCCCTGCCCAACAAATGCTGCTAGTACATAAACTTTATAAATACAATGTTGGCAGATTCCAATATATAAAAAGGTAGCTAAAAAAAAGTAAGAGCCATAAATAATGCCAAGTAATAAAGGAGGTGAATGTTTTTGTTATTAGATTCTTTCATTGTATAAATCTGTTTAATAAGCTGGCTAGGAATCACTGATAGAAAACAGACTGCTTGTGGTGTTACAGATCAACCTGTTCTAAATGTTCTTTCCTAAACTCTATGCCAAGCAATACTTTTTACAAACACAATTTAAAAATTGAACGTTCTTTCATCGTGCAAAGGGAGCAAATAACACTAAAAATCTGAATGCACCTTTTGAAGAAGGCGTGACGTGTCTGTATCAGCAAAGCAGAAAATCTCTGCCTTCTAAGTGTTTCAGATGGTTTGCTGTGTGTTCGGAGTAATTAATACCATACATCTGATTCGTCAAATGTGATCAGTGTATGTGTAAAACTCTTGATTTAAAAGTCTTATTTCCCAACATATGCGTATTTTTGGAAAGCCCTATCGTATATTTTTCTTCAGAAGTTCATGTAAAAAGTATGCAGTAACATTTCACTGTAATGAAAACTAAATGTTGTGAAATGTTATTGAGGTCAGTGATGGGTTTGTGACGTTAATCTTTGTACACTATTGTTTCTCATTACTGTGTGGTATTTTTGTTTTTCATTATTCCTAGAGGAAAGGACAGAAAGAAATCAGATGCTATAACCCAAATAAGGAAAAAGGAATAAACACTAAAATGCAAAAATAAAGATAATGAGAAAAAAAAATAAAGAACCCATTAGGCTGTTATTGGTTAATAAATTGCTGAACTTACAAAACCCCTGCACACTGAAATGTTAAAAAGCAGATGGGTTTTTTGCATTATCCGATAGATATCCTTATTTCTGCTCTGCATTTTTTTATCGCTGCATTAACGTCTAGAACAGGTGGTTTAAGTGTGCAGCTCTCAGTATCCTCAAAATCATTTTAGGTTCTGACCCCAATTTTGATCCCAGGGAGTACCACCCCACCAGCTCTGCTTTCAGCACATTAAGGGCTGCTCAGCTTTGGGAACTTCATTCAGTGCTTCTCCCAGTCGTGCTCAGGAAGCCACTCGGATCTGCAGGAAGCAATCCCTCCTTGGAGTACATCAGAAATAGAAATTATATCATCAGAAACAGAAATTCAGCCAGGATGCCATCATTATTTTAATTTACGGTGAGTACATTGGCACCCAGTGGTAAAACTCAGCTGAACTGAGAGCAAAAGAGCCTCTGTTGGTGCAGCCCGCTCACCGAAATGACTGACGAACGCCCGGGCCACGATGCCCTGTGCATCACACCCACCCGCCCAGAAAAGCTCCCAGCACCTCCCCATCTGCTTCCTTCCACGGTCCCAACACCGGAGCAGCCGGAGCAGCCCCGGCAGGCAGCAAAGCACATCCACAGGCAAGAGCCCTCACCTGGAGCCCAGACTAGAAAAGAGCTTTAACGAGTTTCAACGCCGTCCAGGGGCTGAGCGCGAAATCGTCTGTAAAAATTGAAATGACCCCTTTTTCGATTAACAGCCTAATCTCAAATTAGACGGAGATTTATCAGAAGGAGTCCTTGGAGAAAGTGAAGCAGACAAAAAGGGCAGACGTTTGGCAAACGCCGACAATCAAAACTCTCTCGCCCATCAAACTAATGAGGTGTGCCTCGAGTACTGGAGGGCTCACGGGAATAGGATACAGAGACTTTCAGCTCTAAATCACTCGTTTAAATCCAGCCAAGATTGAAAGTCGCTACCATCTGTGGACTACCATGGCCAACGAGGAATTTGTTGGTGGTCTCGCCCTCGCTCCTACGGGGCAACACAGACACCGCAGTCCTCCGGCCCAGGCTCTGGGCATCCTCACCCAGGGGCTGGACTGGCATGGACTGAGGTGGTGGCTCCGGTGCTGATCCCACACCTTTGGGTAAGGAGAAATCTCGGTTTATCCTGCTGCAGTCCCTGATGGAGATACAGGGACTTCAGGGCACTTCAGCGGCCACTCGCTCAGCTCCCATTTCACTATTTTTACCGTACAGATAAGCACTGCTTACAATACTTGCAGG
>NW_010140733.1:72474-106227 GCF_000699245.1 Pterocles gutturalis
TTCTTAAAGTGTTGTGCCCAAACATCATAATATAATCCTCAGAGCTTCAAAGCCAATCCCGGCAACTAATCCCACAGATAAACAAAGCTAAATCTCTATTTGCCTGCAAAAATAATGAGCAAACATTAGGGATATCAGTGTATTGAAGGTCTCCAATCTTCTTGACTGTCACCCAATTTATCCTGTGAAGCCCTAACCAATTGTCAATTACAAGATCTAATTAAAATGAGTGAAACTGAGGTAGGAAAACCCTTCAGAGCAACTCTGCTAAGATTCCTAGCTGTCTTAGTCTTCATTTCAAGAACCTTTTGCAAACCCTGTGCTTCCCAGCATGGCACTTAAGCCATCTGCCTGCTCTAAGTGCTTCTTCTTGCTATATAGACTAGATTTATAGCTCACATCCCTACGTAGGGTATAACGTTATTTGTAAAGTTGTCTATGACATGCTCAGGCTCTCTCTCAAATAACAGCATTAAACCTTGTTTAGTCCCAAGAGATACTGAGATGGGTTTACACTCTGTTGAAAAAACCCTTCCACACAGACAGCAACCTATACATCCACTACGACCTTTAAGGCGCTAACAAGAAAGAGGAACCATACTCATGTGCCACTAAATGACTGTATAGAACGGACATTCTTTTGGGAAAAGGAGCTAATCTGCACCGATGTCACTCCAACAACCGATGATGACTTTTCAAATCAAATGCAGCAAGACAAAGAGAAAATAAATGAGCGAGAGTTTTTTCATACTTCAAGGTAGTTGCCAGAGGTCTACTGAATAATTCAAGCAAGCAACACACTGCAAGATAAACAAAGTGTTCATTTCTCTCCAGATGCTTGCAGTATTTAAATCCAGGCCTAAAGCATTCGAGCAACTTCATGCATCCCCTTAGGACTTCTTGTGTGGGTAATGCTCCTCAGTGGAGACACCACAACTGAACCCACCGTATTTGTTTCAACATTTTCCAGCTCATGAGACTGAGAGCCTATCTGAAATACAACCAGGACGCAGCACTAACCAAAGAGCATCACTGCACGACTCCCTCAGTAGGAGGTTAATTCTTCACCTGCATTGCTCCTTGCTCTTACCAAGATCATTTTATCTTCAGAATTTTTTTTCAAAATTAACATCTACTTCCAATGACAACAAGAAATACCAATCCGGTTGGGGTATCACGGCCAGAAAGCCATGAGCCACAGCAACTATAAAGCAATGTTGCTGTATATCCTCCACTATGAAAGCAAAGTTCACACAACACTTTGGTAAAAAAGCAAGACTTCTTTCATTCCCACCATCAACTGGGTGTAATTTTGTTGGGTTTCTGAAAGCGTCCCTTGAAGTCATCCATCTTTTGAGGTAGATTCCTTGAAAGGAGCATTCTCTACCGTGTTTCACCCAGTGGTTCCTAACCAAAGCTTTGACCAAAAGCACCTTGTGGAGGGACTGTGGAAACCCAGCTCCGGTAGCAGCAATTTCTTCGTGTAGTGACAAGCACTTGGGGTGTAAGCAAACACTGGGAGCTGATGACGTGTCAGATATACGAGTGTTTTCTTTATCAGTAAATGTTTGCTGACTGGGACTCCCCTGAGTTGAGGTTTCCTCTTTTTTCTCCTTCAGATTTATTGATCTGAGCTGATAATGGAAACTCAACTTACTTTCATCGCCAACTAGCAGAATCAAAGAGGAAAATTTAGTGAACAAGTCAGAAAATTGGTGTTGGTGGAACAACGTTTGCCTTAAGAATATGCGGGTGGGAAGTGTCAGCATGTTCAGGAAATTACATGTCAAAACTGGTAAAAACGTGCTGAAGTGGACACTAATGGATGCTTAAATCACCCTGAAATTCTCAAGAAATACAAATCTGTGTTACTATGAAAAAGCAAACACAGTTGGAGAATAAGGCGGCAAGGAAACTACTCTTGCTTTCTTATTATCAAATGAAGCTTAAACATTCAGTAAAAGTAGATTCTGAATTATTCTAAACCCAAAGAAATGACGGAACAAAGAGCCCTCTATTTACTTGAAATAGTACTAAATGGAAATTTAGGATTTTCTGTGTATTCTAATTATTCTTATTTTAAAACCAAAACAAAATATGCTTTTACTGACTCCAACAGCAAAATATCAGACCACTGAATTCCTCTGGGGACCAGGCAAGCCCCCTATTCCAACCACCCATCCTCAATCCCCAGTGTGCACGTACTGGAACTAGAGGATCACGCCAAGAGTAACCAGGGATTCCTGAAAGGGCTGAAAGAGGTTGTAGTATTGCAGACATATAACACAGCAACCAAAATAAGGGTTAAGTGAAATCATATAAAAGCTGTATCTTTAAACTGTGCTTTAACCTGATGATAATTGATTGAACTTTAGGTAAAAGGAGGACTGCTCGTAGGATCAATGACGGCAGGATCTAGTTGGTGTGGCAGTGTCATGCAGCACCATGGACATAGACAATGTCTTAAGCTACATGAAATTAAGTGATATACACATATTTATATGGATATTGTCATCTGAAAACATAATTTGTAGATTTGGCGATTACAAACAAGTTCAAAGATCAAGTGGAAGGCGTTTTGTTGCAGAGATTCATGTTCAAGGATCTGTTCTTCCTTTGCAGGAACCGATGGCTTGACGCAATGCTCAGCAGACCGGGAGCCGTGTCTCATACAGCTTTATCTCTTACAGAAACAGCACGGTAGAAGGGAAGTGCAGAGTAAATCCCTCTTGGCTAATCTGGTAAATGTTATAAAAAAAGGAAAAAAAAATTCTGATATTTGTCTGGTTTATCTCACTTCAAAGATCACGGAGCAGGGGAAGGGATTTTGGAGATGTAAGGAGAAGCTATTTTTAAAAGCAGTCGTAGGACTATGAAATAAGATGTAGGTTTTATGGAAAAAGCGTCACAGCGTTTTTGGCCACCCCACATCTCAAAACTAGATTTTTTTCTATGAGTTCTTACAGAGAATTAACGACAAGTGACCGTGAGACTTTGAAAAAGATCTGTTTCGGAAATGACACAAAATCTGTGTCAAGGCTTCTGTCACCGTTGGGACTGGCGGGTGTCCTCCAGGTTTGTCACCTGTGCCCATGCCTGGTCATGGCGCTGCACGGAGAAGGAAGCGAGGGAGGAGAAAGCAGAGGAAAGGAGAGACTCAAAAGCAGGAAGGAGAAGTGGTTTTACCAGGTGGCCCCTCAGATGAGAGCGCACAGCTCTGAACGGGACGAGGAGGCTCGACCCCTTTTTTCTCTGCGCCAGGAGCTTGGAAAGCACTCGGCATCTGCTGCACTTCGCTTCCAACGGAATCAACGGTAAAGCTCCCTCGACTTCAAAGGAAACGGAATTAGGCTAATGTCAAGAGCTTTCAGAAGTCCCACCCTTAAATCCTCAGCAGTCGTAACTCTTCCTGAAAGAAAGCAGAGAGCCGGGCCCACGCACACGCACGGGACACAGCAACTCCAGCAACTGCACCTGGAGGAGCCCCAACAGCCGGTTTTCCCTACTGAATAAGACCGATCTTGCCCAATTTTCAAGACTGGGTGACTTTGAAGGTGAGAAGTCCCTGGGGAGATGACCCGTCAGGAGAGCAACAGCCAAGAGTGCCGGGACATGGCACTGGGGTCCAGCAGTCGGAGGAAGGCTCCCACGGAACAAGCGTTACAGGGAGAAGTCCATTAAGAAACAGTCCCTCCCTTTGGAAGATCTGCTGCAATTTCGTTTCCACCGAAGCTCCTTTCCCCAGCCCTGAACACACACCCTATCCCTGCGGCAGCTTTTTGTTAATGTACTTTGCATCCGGAGTGTGCGGCACCGCGCAACTGGACTGGGCCACGAGCCGGCGGAGAGAGAGGTCTGCAAGCAGCAGGAGGAACGGCTCTGGAGTATGGGGAAGAGCTAGCACATGTCTGGCCTTTCCATTTGAATAAAAACATTTTTTTTTAAAACGTAACAATCTACATTAGAGCCAAATTAGATACCCAAACATCTGACCAAACCCTCCTCCTCGCTCAAATGCAGATTTGCACAGTACCAACCCCTTAGCTGGCTGCTCCAGGGAAGCAGCTCTGAAACCACCAGAACAGAGAAGCAAAGCCTCCCTTCTCCCGAGCAAATTGGTTTTAAAGTCCTCAGTTCTCAGTGCACTTCGCAAGGAGGCAGCAGGGGCTGCTGGGGCACGCTTCGCGCTGCAATAGACCAGATCAGTGTTTAAGTCGCAGGTTTAACTTGAGAATGAGGGCATTTTTTTTTTTTTTCTTGTCTGATCAAGGTCAAAACTATTAAAATACCCTTAGGTTCTCAGTCTAGTGAAATGAACTGGTAATACATTTGGCAAGTTAATCTGTGGATTGCCTTCTCACATGAGACCAGCTGTTGTGTTCCTAAGTACAAGCAGTATTTACCTCCAATAATGAAATGACTGAATATAATATGAAAAAAAAAAAAAACGGTGTTCCCTTGCCTACTGCACAGTCCTGGGTTACATTTACAGTTCTAATAAACTGATTTGTCAAAACAATCAGAATCAAGGATGATCATCTGGGTGCCAGATGAACTAAAATACACGTAATTAGAAGTTGTTCATTTGTTCTCTTTTATCTCCCACATCTCTCTCCTTCGCTCTCACATACGTGTGCACGTTTATGTGTAATGAACCATTTAGCTCCGTGCCTACAATCCAGTCTTTTTATTACCGCTTTTCCTGTAGTATAACACGAGTGAGTTCTTATTTCACAGCGCACTCATGCAAAATAAAAATCTGGTCGTGTTACCTGAGTTAATGCCACAGTGTGCATACATGAACGGCTACACACAGGTACACAGCCTACTGAACGTGTTTCCAAAACCAAATACAGATTCAGCTCATCTGTTCAAGGTATCTCAGAGCTGAAAATTACTGAATCAAACTTTCTAGTTCACTTCATTTCCTAAACAGTAAGCAGCTGCTTTTTTCTTAATTTTTATTATTATGCAGAGGAGTAGCTATCGGACCACAGCACTGTGCAGGAATCAGGGTTTTCTACCCATGATCTGCACTGGCCAGATAAGCTGATGCTGAACCTTTGCCTCTTGTACCCTTTGAATTAGGATGTTACAAAGCACCAGATGTGTATCGGTGAAAATTTACAAAGGCTCAATATTCTCTTTTTCAAGGTTCTAATAGGAGCAATATTTCATAGCATGTATTTAAAGGGTATATGGTAAAACCAATCTGAATCGACACGCTCAATGCCTCGCAGAGCCTCTGACAGAAAACAGAGAACAGAACAGAGAAAAAATGATAAAGGAGGATGTGGGAGAGATTATTAGTGACAGCAAAGGAGGAAGAATTTTTTGAAGAATGTTAGCTTCAGGAAGGGATGCGAATGAACGGACTGCGTGCTGCTGGGAAAGTCGTGGGACACCTTCTGCAAACCGCAGGAAGCGGTACCTGCAGGTGTGTGAGAAATGCCAAGGAGGGGAATGCAAAGGAAGAAAGATGTGGAACTAAAACAGGGCACGGAGAGCAGCCTGGGAAGATGCGGCACCAGAAATGACAAATGAGTCCCCAAGTCTGTGGGACTCAATTCCTCTCTAGTAAAGGAGAGGGAAGGGATTGGCATGTCGTACCAGGGCTTCCTGCCATCTGCCTTGGAGAAAGGGGAGGGCTGGAATATTAAGACCTGTGGCTACAGTAACAAAAGGGTTTTAATAAAATTTATCAAGCTAACCAGTCAAAATAAACCATTTTCATGCACTTGGGGCACAAAACTCACTATACACGTCTACCTGAAGCAAATACAGACTAAATTTACCCCAAATACTTATCTGCAAGTGTCTTATTACTTCGATAAAAAAATCACAATTACTTCATGTCAGAACTGTTTCAGATTGCTTCTAAAAACACTGGCTTCAGAGAGCTCTTTTTTTTTTAACCTCTCTACACAGCATCTGCACAGAGTCCTCTTGGGTATCCAGGTGGTTTATAACATCCTGTTCAGATTAGCCATAAGGATTTTGGTGGCCACTGAAAATGCAGCAACTGAACTGTATGAACAGTTGGCTATTGAACATAAAACAATTTGATGATGATGATAATTTCCAGGGGCTGCACAGCAGCTCTTATCCATAGATCCCAAAGCTCTTAAGAAACAGAGTCAGACCATCACAACCTCATTTTGTATAGAAGGAAACTGAGGCAGCAGGAGGGAAGTGACTTGTCCAGCTCATACATGTGCCCTTAAGATATTAATATTTATAACGCTGTTACAATGGCTCTGAAACATAACTCACCAATATTAAAGCCAGAAGTTGTTATCTTCTTTACTGGGTTGCAACCAAGTGCTCCAAAAGGAGGAACCACAGCATGGCTACTGGAGGAACCTGGCATTTCGGACATCATCATAAATTTATCTAAGAATGAAATGTCCACTGCTAACAACAGACAAGAAAACAAACAAAACCATTTTTTTTTTTTTAATAAAGACTTAAGCATTTTTGAACTTAAGATCCCAGACCAAATGCTCAACATGGCCCTATATCATTCAATCAGAGGAGGGAGTCCTGTCTCCACTGCAGTCAGCAAT
The DNA here is from genome assembly GCF_000699245.1 of Pterocles gutturalis. Classification (NCBI taxonomy): domain Eukaryota; kingdom Metazoa; phylum Chordata; class Aves; order Pterocliformes; family Pteroclidae; genus Pterocles; species Pterocles gutturalis. The sequence continues at coordinate 79,041 of NW_010140733.1, forward strand.
GGCTTTGCCAGGGATTTCCGTACACCCAGGATTTCACTGAAGCACAACAGAGGCAGCAAAGCTCACGCTCGTGACTGAAGATTCAGAGATTTTATTCCAGCAAAACTCCCAGTACTTGCATAAAGGTCTTTTGCTTCGGCTCTGAAGCCAGTCAGTAAAACCATAATTTATCTCCTACCTAGAGAGAACGGGCTGCTTTGGGGTGCCGCAGAGTAAGTAACCGTCGTACACGATTTCACGCTCCTGCTCCCAGCGCCAAGCCAAACTCCCGCTTCCTACGCATACAGCTCAGCGGAGGTTTGGGTTTCCAATCCCACCATCCCATCGATGCCAAAACTTCCACACGGCGGGACAACACTCCTCTGTCCGGCTGCCGCATGGCAGATGTGGCACAGAAAAAAACATAAGAGATTGTGACAGTCACAAAATCTGCTGTATGGGAGCGAATCCACAGAGAGGAATGACGGAGAATTAAAGGAAGATGTTAATCGCTGAGAGGAAGTGCTAAGGGCATTCAAAACACCTCTCGGGAGCGGGCTAGAAATTTGCAATCCTGGCAAAAGGAGCCCTCTCTGAGAGATTACAATCAAACTGAATGGTTTAGTGATAGTTTATCAGGAAGAAAAAAGAAGATCGTTAGTATGTAAAAAAACTACAGGGCAGGAGCTTCACTGCCATCTCCTTGGGGTTGGAGGATGATGGTGAACGGAACGAAATGCTTGAGAAATCCAGACGAAGAGAGAACAAGTCTCATCCTTGGTACAGATTGAAATTAACAACTTTGCAACGCTAATTTTTCTATTTGTTAGCTACGTGGAATCAAGAGAGTAACAAATTTCTTTAGATGAAGACTTCCTAGGTCTAGCTGAAGAATAACCAGCCTGTGCCAGAGGGACACTTAAGCATCACAGTAGGACAGTGACCGAGGTTCAGACTCGTCCTGCCTTGCTCCAGGGATGTCACTGCTAAGTCATGGACACAGTTTCTGTAAGTTTCTTAAAAAGTCAGTGGAGGAGATGAGATCAATTCCAGCACCTTTCCTCGGGTGCTGAAACCCCTATGGGATGGATCCTGGCCTTTGGGCATTTATAAACACCCATGATTTTTTCCAGTTATAACGAATAGCTCACACTTACTGCCTCCCACGTGGTTACTTTTAAACACTTCATGGAAATAGTCTTATTCTCAGTTTATAAAAGGGGAGCGTGAATTTAACTACATACCATGAGAAATTGTGGAAGAATCATAAATAAAACTCCGATCTTCTGCATCCCACTGCTGCCTTCTGACCTCTAGAGCTCATTTCATCCCTCACATCTGTGAATTTTTAATTACACACACCAATAATAGCCTAAAAATCCAGGTTTTATGTCCCTCTCCCTCCCTCCAGTATTAAAAAACCCCAGTGTTTATATACAAATCAGGCTTGGAAAGGTAATTTTCTAAGTCAGAAGAAATTATCTCTTACAACATCCTGAGTGGGAAGACGAAAGCGATGCCAACAGGAAAGCTGTGTGCTGAACAGGGGAGCTGGGAGCCGCGCAGGACAGGCGTCTCTGGATACAGCATCTAAAATCTGCCTCCAGTACGATTACTACAGGGTTTCTCTAAATAGACCTTTTCCACACACGAATCCCAACTTCCTCCTCCCTCCACCTTTCTATATATTTAGCTCATTAGAAAGACCCTTTGCGGAGGTGCTAAAACAGAAAACCAGGAGGGAATACTTCAACCCTTCCAGATAAACTGCAAGACTGAGCTCCCCAAACTTCTCCGGACTTCAAAGACTTTCAGATATTGTTTAATCAATGATAGAGCTAGAAGGCCAGCTGTGTTCTTCTGTTTGTTCTTAAATGTTAATCCAAGTTTACCAAAACGGAGGGATTTTGCATCTGGAGTATTTGGACTCAGGCCCACTTCTCTGGTAACCTGTCCTTGGCCTCTCCTTCCATCTCCTTGTCACGTTCCATCCTTCTCTCCGTTGCCCCCGGTGCTTTTTTAGCACTGCTTTCCCTCTCGGTGTGATCAATAATTGCTTTGTCACGCTTCATGACAAGACCTCTCTCCTCCTGGGCTACCATGCAAGTCCACCGTGTATTTAGATACGGATGACATTTATAAACGACATATGAAAGCTCTTCAGATCATTCCTTCATAAATCTCACAGCGTATTTCAGTTCTCTGCAGCTTCCTGGACTGTGTTTTAGGCATGAAAATACTCAAGCACGTATAAGCTGATTATATTCAAAGCAGAAACACACGAAAACGGAACCTTTTCAGATTTCAGAGACCCTTCAATATGTTGCATTTTCCCCCCAAGTTTGAACCAGCCTCAATCTTTTCTTTGCACTTCCTTGTCCTCTACTTCTTTCTATTTCACCATTTCCTATTTTACCCTCTGTGAGAGCCCGAACAGAAACAAAGTAGCATGAGAAGAAAAATAAAGCAAAAACCCGTGTTAGGTAAACAATCGCTTGGGGGCATCACGTTGTTTGGAGTTGGCACTCCCCAAGAACAATGTTGTTTGGCCGGTTGACTGTGCGGCAGGAAATAACCTTTGGGAGCCCGTGACCCCAACCGCTGCTGCTGAGAAAAACAACCTGGTTTCAAACTGGGAGTGATTTTTTTCCAAATCGCAACGCTTTGCCTGCTGCCCCAACAAGGGGCTGAGGGCTGCAGTGACGGGAGGCCAACCTCCGTTCAAAGCGTTAAGCACAAGAGGAATGTGTGATCTCCGGTTTTGGCTTTTGTCCCTTCCCCCCCCACCCATTTCTACAGAGCTAGTGTAACAGAAGGCTTTTTTTTTTTTTTTCCTGAGCGCAAGTTTCACATTTTTCAAGTTTCAGTCAATTGTATTTCTAAATCCTTTCAAGATAACCATTCTGGGAGCACAGGTTCTTCCACAGGTTGTCTCAGCAAAGAGGATTCTTTGTCATAAAACTGCTATTACCATTAGGGAGCGAAAAAAACACCAATTTCACAGGCTTCTGGAGTCAAGACTAATCTCTCCCCTATCCCGCCTCAATCCCGGCAGAGGCAAGGGAAAAGCGAGCGAACTCCAGCTCTGCTCCAAAGCCGGGAGGTTGGCCGGGGGCTGCGATGGTTGCTCCGCGCCCCGGTTATCACGGCTGGTTTCTAACAGATGGCTCCTGCAACTACCATGGCCTTTTCTCATGGTGCTCTATCTGAGAGGAAGGAAATTGAGATTCCACCCCAAATCCCAGCACATAGTTTTGAGGATTCCCACATCTTCCAAGGATTAACTCACCACATGTACAGCCTGAAGCGCCTCGAGGACTAGAGCGAGGCACCATTTTTAGAAGGTTGTGTAGGAAGATCCGCTAAGGGACTAAAATCCTTTGTAGTTCGCCCCAATGACATATTCACGAAGGGATTTCAAAAGGAGGAATGAGATAAAGCTCTGACAGTGGGGTCAAAGAAGGCTCCAAATGACCAAAACCAGCATGTCCTTTGACCGACAAATCGAGATAGCCCAGTAAAGGACACAGCCTGTATCCAGCTACAGAGCAACCCATCTGTGGGTCTTCAAAGTGACAGTGGTCACCAGCGGAGACTCAGAAGCCTTGACAATATGTACAGGACAAACCCTGCTAAGGGAGAGGGGTGGATAAAGGCAATTGCCTCCTGTTTGAAAAAGCAAGAGAGTGCTCAGTCAGAATGATGCAAAAGCCTGAAATAAACATTGTCACCATGAATTGGACTGACAACATTAAGCCTTCCAATGAAACGTGAACATGATTATCTGGGGGGCTTTTGATCACTAATTTGTTTTAAACTTTGCCGTGAGGTCTACTATCTGTATTTCCCATAGAGGAAATATTCGGTTCCCTACTCAAATACACTGAAACTTGCTTCAGCAGCACCGCTGGTGATGGGAAGAGAAGAAAGGTCCATGTCCACTATACAATTTGACTGAAAGCTCCAGGTAGTTTCTAAAATAAATTTCCTGCTATTTTCTAAATTGTTTTCAAGCCTTGGGAACATCTAAATTATCTCCTAGAAAGCAGGAAGACAAAAGCATACAAGAGCATGGTATTAATAGCTGGAAGACAACAGGCCAAAAATTTTCCCTAATTTAAAATAAAAGATGGTGTTTTAAAACTAGGAATGATGTATCCAGTGTTTCTAGACCATCCTGACATAGTCCTTCCACCACCCACGAAGGCAAGCTGTGGATGCGCCGGCCGGACCCACCAGCGCTTGTCAAGCCACAGACCACGCGCACGCACCCGCTGCCAACCTCGGCGCAGAGGGGCGAAGCCCTCAGGAAGCCGTTGATGATACCACAGCACGATTGTGCCGGTAATCCCACCAAGATAATCACAGATGTTGTGACCCACTTAAAAATGAGTTCATTTTCCAGATATCCAATTTCAGTGGCTTTTTAGGACATTACCCCCCTGAAGGTTTATGGGCCAATGAGTGTTCAGCTTATTCTCCAACATTTTCTGCACCAGTAATGCGATGCTCTAGTAAGTGTGAAATTAGTACATAATCTTTAAGCCCTCTTGTTTTCAGGATGATGGATACTCGCTTTGCTAACAACCCCAGCCTCCTTGCAGTGCCGTATTCCCCAGGAGCCAAAGCGGCACAGTGCATATTCTGTCACCTTGTCAGTCAGAAATATTTGGGGGGGCAACTAATAAACCCCACCTTTCATGCACGCAAAAAATGTCTGCTTAAATCATTCCTTCCCGTTCAATCTCTTTTGCACGGGATGCAGCATCAAAGAGAGATGAGGGAATTTCAAAAGGAGGGAAAACCAAGAAATCAAGCAGCGGAAGGATCAAGAACACAGAAGAATATGGTTTGTCATCAAGTCATCCTTGCAATTGTACTTTGTCTTCAAAAGGACCAAACTACACAAAATTACCGGCAGAGCGTTTAGAAGATGGCACGGATGGCAGGAAGCTTCAGAAAGAAGGACGATACCTTTCCCCACACTGGAGCTCATTTTTCCCGTATCCGTGCCAGTGTCAGCAGGTGCCCATTTTAAAGTCAATTTAATGCAACGCTCAGGCTGACAGTAGTAGCTTTGATTTCCCAATTCTACCTATGCTTCTGCTTTTTTTTTTTTTTTTAAATACAATTGACATGGAATTTTTTAATAAAAAAAGGAATTCCAAACACTTACTGTAACTATTTTGATTCTGCTTCTAGTACAGATAAATTAAAAATGAAAGATTTACTTGTTTGAGGGATTTTTACAGTACTGGCTACTTCTTCACCCTGTTGGGAAGCACTGCAAACCTACATCTTTATTCCTAAATTTCTTTTATACGGTATTTCTGTTGTCCTTTTAGAAGAGATCATGTAGAAATTCCTTGTAATTACTCAGAAAAAATAGTGATATTTGATTTACTCATGCTTCTCCTCTTTGAGCCCCTTTCCATGCAGTGTATTTTTTGTATGACAGCAACCTCTGCAAGAAGAACCAAAAAGACATCGTTTATTCCTACATTACCATTATCTTCTAGCATGGAGAAGATGACCTTTTCTTCTATAAACGACATGCTACTTTCAGCCAAAATATAAGTTAACTCTGATCACAGATGAGTACAACTTTGGCCAATCTTTTCTGCAGAGTGCCACTGCCCTGGCTGACACCGCTGCTCTCCCAAAGCCCACCTGGGCAGCTGGCAATCACTTCCCGATTAAAGCTGTGTATATGCACTCCCACATGCTTCCTTACACGAGAGCAGGCATAAGTTTTCTCCCAAATTTGTTTAAAAGATGCAAATTTAAGTCTGTCTCACCTAACGAAGCAGCAAGGTTTTCACCAACACATTAAGCCAGGCTCACTACAGCATCCTCTCTCCAAATGATTCCAGTTCACCGATTCCTTGGGTTTGAGCAGTCACAAACCAAACCAGCTTTGGCACAATGAAGTTTACAACTTGACCTCTTGGGACTCGGCTCACAGTCATGGGTAGCAAAGGAAGAGACAGACACAGTCCAGCAGTGCTGAAGCGTTGAGATTCCATCAAGCTGCTTCACATAAAGAATGGCGATTTATTAAAATGCCAGATATCAGGGAGAATTAAAGGGAAGAAAATAGGATTTTTTTCTTTTTAAATTACATTTCACTTCTTTACGTATTGTTAAAAAATTCCTAATGGGAGCACTTTCCCTTTACAAAATGGCCTTTCTTGGAAGCGTTTGCTTACCCCAGCAAACCCTCTGCAGAAGTACGCGCTCCGGCAATTCCTAGCCAACGCTTTGTTCACTCTCCTTCCAACCCCAACCACCAAACTGGTCATTGCTTCCCCACTTCTCCCCAAAACCACTTTCAGAAAAAAAAAAAAAAGAAGGAAAAACACACAAAGAACCCAAGGCGAGCCATCTTTCCCAGTTGTGACTGTGTGTGGTAACGAACGCCCAGCCCAGCCTTTCCGTGCGAGGCCACGGCTCTGCTCCAGAACGCCAATCCGCAGGGCTATGGCAGGTTCTGCTTTTTCCAAAACGATCTCCCCAGCTGCAGCACATTACTTGTGGCAACTTTTCTTGGATCTTAAATGGGTTTTGAAGCCATGCTGTCAGCTGCCTTCATGTCACCCCACTATATTATGATTGAATCTCCTGTTCCTTTTATAGAGTTGTTCTCTCCTAATAAAACACTAACTGCTGGGCTGAAAGTCGGCTTCGGGACCACTGCTTACGGTCTTATGATAACCTTCTGCTCCGCTCTTTTCTCGGCTAAAAAGTGCACTTGTGAAGCGTTAATCGCCGAGGCTGTGTTCTTAAATATGCAGATATCCAGTCCCAGAAATTTGCTGTGTTTATACAATATCTTGACCCCACCCCCATTTCTAGTTATTTTAAGAGCTCATACTTTGGAACTGGGCAATATTCCTGAACACATGAAAGAACACACAGAGTACAAACAGCTATAAATGAATATCTGCAATTCATTGCGGCAGCCGCCTACAAAGGTGATACCTTCAAGCTGTTTGACAGAATAAACTAGCAAAAAAGCTGTTACTTGTCAACTTTTGGATAAGATACATTGCAAAACAACATTCATTTTCCCTGGCAAATGCAAAACCACATTTTATAGGTGTGAACTATTTCCAAACTTCAAAACTGTACCATAAATGAACTGTGAACGGGTAGAAAAACACTCTGAGTACAGTTGCAAAGAAGCAAGTGACTTCAAATGTACAGAATTAAAATAATCATGGTTTATTTTTAATATGTTTAAAGACTAAAAATATTTTCACCGTCCATTCTACTGCATTTGAACAGGATCCATCAACAAAAGCTTATAAATCTGTTATTCTTAATGGGTTTCATGCCAATGTTGTGTTTAAAGTCATGAGACTAAAAGAAAAACTACATTCCTGGGGCATAATGCTGCACAGTTAAAAAGAAATGCTTCGCTGAAATCTAACTTGACAACATTTGTTGTTAGGATTTCCAGGACTTTCATCAGGGATGTTTCTCAAAGAATCCCATCTCTCAGAAATTGTTTTTGTCCGTAGAAACAGACTTGACTATTAATGAGAAAACAGTAAGAAGCTTTAGTGTCCTAATGGATACTAAATGACCTGGAGGATCTGAAACACTTATGTGCAGAAAAAAAATACATATGTGCAATTCCTTTGGCTTCGAATATTTGCTAGCTGGGATGCAATGTATTAAACGAGGTAACTACAGACATGCGGAAAACCAGCAGCATTTTACGTATAAACAATCACGTTAACTTTGCACATTACAAAAATATAACATCCTGCTTAATGTGACTTTTACAAATCAGAAGAAAATCAGGTCATAATAGCAGATAAATATGCAGTGCCTGGAAGCCTCCGTATGTCCTCAAGACAGCGCGGCTACGAGCAAACACTGACATTTGACACAGATTCAGCTGTTTAAAATATGTCTTCATCATACTCAGATGGAGATAAAGACAGAATAAAATCCTGCCAGAATAAATCCAAAGTTACAAAAAATTAATCTAAAACCAGATGCTGCGGAACGTGCAAAAACGGGGATGCAAATTTAATTTTGCAAACCTGGAAGGAAATCCCCGCGAGCATTCGCGCTCAGTCCACCTTTACTAAGGAGCCCACAAACGTTACTCAAAATCAACAGCAATAAATATTTTGAAGGAGGAAAACTCTGTAAAGTCTATTCATTTTACTTTCTGAAATGGTGCAAAAATGTTACCTACTCCCTGTGCAGTTATTAGTCTCCGTAATGTAACATAACAGATACTTTCTAAATCCTTTTAGGCCTTCTCCCCCTCACTGGAAAGATCATCATTTTTTTATTTCAAAGTGGATTTAATAAAGAAAAGGAGTGCTGTTAAAGTAATACGTGAGGCTTTGACATTAAGCAGTGCAACCCTGCAGACTCGGCAAGAACAGGGTCTCTAATCTCCCGTGATTTATAGAGGGCTCTTCCTTCATCTCTGCACTCAGGGAGGGCCAAAAAGTTTAGAGACAGGCTGGCGTCCCCCTTACTCCGCACCGCCAGCTCCTGCTGGCCAGTCTGCCGACACAAACCTTTAACCACTTCACTGCTGGCTTCCCCGGCACCCATTAAAGGGGTTTTTTATTTATTTGTATTTATAGAACAAAGTGATCTCAGAGTTAAGTAATGCCTACGGAGGTAAATGTTTATGTCTGTCATCAGAAATTTATAAGCAGAGGAGGAGAAGCTAATAGGCAGAAAGCAAAGACCCAAACTATGGAGTGTTTGATGCTCATCTAAGTAAGCTCTGAAAAGCTCTGAGCAGAAACACATCTTAATTAAAAACTTACAAATATATACAGTTAATTTGAAAGCTAAATAACTGAATTACAGCCACCAGACAGCCTATTACCAACCGGAGAAGAATGTTTGCCTTATACTGGCTGAATGTTACACTAAAGTTCAAAGAATATGTTTCCAAACACAAACGCAAGAAGCTATTAAGCTCTTGTCACAAGACAGAAGTATCTCGTTTTAATGGATTTCAAATTAATCATTTTTTAGGGAACTAACCAGTTATTTCGGCACTGTAAAACCACAGAAGCCTCTGCTACTAATCTGAAAAATGAAACCCAGTTCTAATATGAACTCAGAACTGGGAGATTCACATCACCACCAGGAATTCAATTAGGTCAAGAGGATTAGATGTGCAAAGAATAAAACTTAAGGCCCCAGTGAAGTCATACTTGGGTGCTTGGTCACCTTTCCCCACGCAGGTGACCCCCCTGAGACTGATGAAGATTATAACCAGGTGCCTGTGAAGCCAGGCCATGTTTTCCCCTTTGGGGTCAATGTACGTGTCTGTACCTCGTGTCAGTCTCCTATTTATTTAGGTTTTAAGTTCTTCACGTGAGCAACAGCCCTTCTGTTCTGCATTTTTACTCTATCTTTTACAGCAAAATCTTGGTCTGCAATGAGCAGTTTTAGGAAAACTGAGGGTACAAATAAACAGCAGGTACACAAGTCCTAAAGGGCAGAGATGGACCCCCAAAGGAAGAGCGACCCTGCAGCCTTCAAGAAACCCTGCAGCACCAGCAGCTCTGCTCTCACACACCTGGGTACAATCCCAACTGGTTTCAATGGAAATTCTATGAACACACAGACCAAATTTAGGCCCACTTGAGATGCCACGGGTTTAATTAAGTCTTCCTCCAGCCACACACTAGATGGACCATTTATAGACTGTCTTCTCCCTTCCCCAGAACCCTAGCTATCACAGCATAGTAGGACTCCATATAAGAACAAGAAAATCCATCTAAAATCCAGCACAGTGTCAATAAGTTTTGATGTTTCCATTTGGGGGAGCACACAGAGAAGGCAGGGAATACGTGCAGAGCTGCCCTGCACTTTTCCAGACCCGTGAAGGTAGCAACGGTATCTTTGAGCTGCCACTACTTGGACTGGAAACTTTCTGGCCAGATCAAGCTGCCCTTGAAAACTGAACCCTGCACAAACATGTGCTGGATGTTTTAGTTTTTTATCCTTGTGCTAAATTACCCTACGCTGCCTTTTCCCTCAGAGCTTGGGGAAAGGACATATTGACATACTAATTGAACATTCATTAACTAGCATATTGCAACCTATACAAAATACTGGCAATCAGGATGCATTATTCTGAAGTTTGCTGAACTTTCCTTTGAGTGATTGAGCTCATTCCTTATCCCTCCTCTCGCCAGTGAGGCTGTCCCTGAGACAACTGCACAGAGGAATTTCAAGCTTGGAGACTAAAGCTGCTCCTACATGGACAGACTGGACTCTGCTCACCGAGCACTTTTTCCCTGGTTCAAGCAGCGGCGAGGGCAGGACGTCCAGGCTGGGCTGGCACACGACTGTTATCAGCTGCTGCGGCAGAGCACCAAGTGTTTCTGTAGGTTATTACCGAGAAGGTTGCAAAACATTCATTACTCTACTTCTAAGAAGCACTCATTTGCAGTCACTGAATTGCAAAGGGCAAGCCTTTATTTTTACCTTAGATTCCTTTTGATTTATCTGATGAACAGATAAATTTAGACAGTGACACTTTAAAACAAAAATTAAGCTTGGACTAAAGAAAAGCTAATCACAGGATGTCACTTTATCACAAAGGCTTTCTGCAGGCTGTTTCATGACACTACCTGCTGCATCCATCAATGGATCCTCACGTGGGGATGCCAGACACCTGCATATGAACACCCAGAATGACTGGGTTAGAAAACACAGGCCACGATGCTCCTTTTCTTCCTGTTTGGGAAAAACTGGCAATCTGACCCTGCTGGGTACCAGCCGTGCTGTACACCTGTTCTCTTTGTTTTCACACAAGGCATGGTTTAGAAGCATCCTCCACTTTCTGCAATGGTGTCTAATGACAGCTTATTTTAAGGTGCAGTTTTCTTGAAGCTGACTTGCACCCTGCAGACAGCATAGAGCCAGCCACAAGCTCTTGAGGAAGACAGGAGAGAAGAATTCTGTGGACAGCAGTAGGAAGGAGATGGTCTCACATCACACCAGGGGGGTTGTGCCTCGTACCACCTGCACACAGCCGCCAGGCAGTGGGACGGCCGCATCCTTCTGTTCATGCGCGGGAGCAGCGGGAGGCTCCTGGGGAAGGAAGGGTGCTGGAGCTGCCCACAGATCCTGCCCTTTCCCTCCCATCGCCCGTGCACGAGCATGTGCCTACAAAAGGAGTGGAAACTTGGCAGGCTGGAACGAAGAGCACAGTCAAGGGTCAGGAGCGGAGTCGAACTGCTCCCATTTCGCTCCGTGGGAATTACACCAAAAAGGTAACAGCCCTGGGGAACTGTTAAGCAGCGCTGCCTTTTCCATGGAGCCTCCCAGCACCGCATCTGACGGTCGCACAGGCAGAAACACATCCTTCATGAGGCTGGACCCTGCGATCTGTGCCATCTCCTCTAGAGACCAGCTCTAGCAAGCTTTGGTTTCATCTCCCAGCTAGCAGGCAGAGAAATGGGGATAAGCAGAACAATGCTGTGAAAGGGGCTGATTGCCAGATCCAGTCCTCCCTTAGGCTCAGAAAAGGTGTCAATAGTTAAAAATTATTTTTGAAAACACGTGTTTTTAGAAGACCTAATTCTTTAACACTTCTGGTCCCTGGGTGTCTCTGTGGAGAAGAATCTGAAATAGGAAATTCAGGTCTACAATCCTGAAGCAGAAAGTAGAAGACATTTTCTTACAGATTTTCTTCTGCATTAAACCGCCTATGAGAAACAGTATGCGGAATACCTAACCGACCCTTAAATCGCCAGGTCCTGATGCTCAGCAGGCCCAGGACAAACCGATCTGGCAGTAAACAAGTCTTATCAGGGCCCCCACAATTAACTGCTGTAACCAGAGAATGTAAATCACTCCACCCCAGCAGACGTGTGATCCCAATTTGCACCTCATCCAAGTCAACTCCATCTACATTATTTACACAGCCACGGATGTGTTGTACCTGCTGCCAGATGAATGCTTGTATTTAATGTAACTCTAAAAGATTTTAAAACCAGAGGAAAAAGGATTTGCTAAGATGCCTCTCAGAGAGTCTCACTAAACAGCCCACCAAGTTCTGATCAGGTGAACGACCTTTAACTTTATTCTCAAATAAATTTCTGCTTTCCAGTAGCGAAGGGACAAGGTTCGACATGAACCCCACTTTTATTCTGCAGAGTGAAGTGATACAACCTGGGAAGCCACAACTGCCCTCAAGGCTCCTGAAGCAGCAATAATCTTGTTTTCCTTGTACAGCTCCTGGCACACATGAACCTAGCATAAAGTTGGTGCCTAAGGACACTGCTCCAAAATAAATCTGAAATGCAAATAACTTATTTAAACTATAATACAATCACATTTCTTTTTATAGTAAACATAAATCTCCTTCTTTATTATAATCACATCTTATCACGTATAAAGTAATTTAATACAAGACCTACCTTCCTATGTATTATTGCATTAAGAAAAGCAAACTTTTTCAGTGTTATTTATTTCAAGCAGAGTCTCCAGGAGGCACTCTGGCTCTGGAAGGATTGTGCCCTAACTTGTATTTTAGAATAAATTCTTTAGCCTCTATTAGGCAAGAGTTTCTAAATGAGCTATAGCTACAGCTATCTGTATGTGAACAAGTTCCTGAATACCCAGAGCAAGCTGAGAGGTGACACGTGGGAAAATCCTGAAACAACAAAAGTGCCACATCTTCCATGAGATGGGAACAGACTCCCAAAATACAGCTTAAATTTTAGTAAGTGTCCACGCAACTGCTATAAACAGACTGCAAACAAGAGCAGCTTCAAGTCAGCCCGGAATGAGAAGTTAAGGGCTAACCAGTACTGCAGAGATCACCTTTACCTACTGGCCCCTCAAAATAATCTGCTCAAAGAACGAGCGTGACAAGCTACCGCGACACTGTCGTGATTCAATTTCAGCCTTTGTGGAGCTGATGCAATTTGCCACTAATTTTTGAAGAGGGGAGGCTCTGGACTTAGAAGAGACTAACATCCCTCCAGGAGATGGACTCTACCAGCAGCCACCAGCCAAACCAAGCAAACAGTTAACGCTGGGGGAGCCCAGAGAGCGGAAAGCAAAGTCCTGCCCTGCCACAACCATCCAGCCTCCCGAAACGATAGCCAACGCCATGGCTTGTGGTTACCTGCCATACTCTTTGTTGCACAACAGGAGATGCGAACAACTCCTAGCCATTGTGGCACCAGGGTTTAGTCGACTATTAGGAACATATTTTGCAACCCACATAATAAACACTTTATCCAACTCAGTAAAACAAGCCCTAAGGCAAAATGAGTGTAAACATATGTACAAAACAACCAATATGTGGACAAATACTCGACAATGTGAGTATCAAAATGTGCCAAGTGTCATTCTGAAAAGCCCATGACTTTCTAAAACAAGCTATGCTTTTTATCTTTGGTTTACCAAAGATTACATGCAGCAGCCAATATAGTATCAAAGCCTAAACCTCAAGTCACTGCAATCTCCTAGCCATCAAAACATTTCCCATGGTTTTATTAGCACTAACAATGAAGTCAAGGGGAGAAGAATCTGGCCAAAACCAAAACAAAAATCTCACACGCCATATTTTGCACAAAATGAGCAAAAAAGGCTTGCGAGAAAGATACTATCACCCCCAAGGAACCACACACGTGGAGTCTATATATCATCCGTTCCCTCTCCAAGTAAAGGCTGATAAAAAAAAATTAAAAAGCCCCCACGAAGTGCAAGAGAACAAAACCAAACCACCCCTCCTGTTCACAGAAAAGCCAAGGATTAGGTGGCCAGATATAAATAGGCTAAAGCTCAGTGTGTCTGCAACAGGTACCAGGGAGAGAGATTTAAAACTTCTTTTCAATAAAGAGTCAGGGGTTTGAAAACCAGCTGGTGATCTGTCAGCAGAACTCCAATCCCAGTCTCCTCAAAATCAATTCTGAAATCTCAAGGACCGATTTGGAAAGGACACAATAACCTACTGCTGTCAAGCAGAAGGATGCTTTACACATTAAATTTCACAGCGGTGGAGAATCCTTCACATGACATCTGTGCTGCTTTACCTGAGCCGTGAGTCACCAAGAGCAGTGACAACCCACGGCACTGCGGTGCCAAGCAGGAAATACCTACAAACATGCTGAAAGGAGAAGGTGTTCCAGCCAACAATGATCGACAGAGAGAAAGGTTCTAACAACCCCATATAGACTCTTCTGCCTCTCTCCACTTCTGTTCTACCGTCATGCCTGGTAGATAAACATTTCGTAGTGCTGGAAGACAAAACAAAACCTCAACATGAGATGAGAAAAGGGCCACAGCTGGGGTTGCTGTTACGTGGAGAGGAAGACCACACAGAGCACTGACAACAGCAGATCACCTTCTCTTTTCCCCAAAGTGGAGAGCTGCCGCGAGTGGCGACGCTGGCCGTCTGTCTGGGGTCACTCCTACCTCTGTTTGGTGCAGACAAATGTCGGTATTTAATGAATGGCATGTATCCATCAGGGACAACAGGTCTGATATGGGAAAGCTGAGCTGTTAATAATTTAATATCAAAGAAATTATGATTATAATTCGTTTACTCTTGAAGATGCAAGGGAAAATAATCTAGGAAGTTTACAGGATAAAGTCCATTTTTCTGGAATGGGGGATAAAAAGGTGAATCCAAGAGCTAAAAGCAGAATATTTGGAGCCCTATCACTGCTAACAGCAAGGTATTCCTATGCACCACAGCCCAGTTCTAACCTATTCACGTTGCCTTTCTGTAATTTGCGACTTTCCCCAAGATACGGCCTCCAGTTTTCATCGTCACAAGTCCAAATGATAGTCTGTAGCTTTTAACTAGAGTTAACTCTCAAAGCCCTGCTCCCAGGAAAATCAGATGCACGTGGATATTTCTTCTTCACTGTGCATCCCCAATGAAAAAGGAGGTCTAACACCAAACTGCTTTAGATTCAGATCTACTTGTAATGCCCAAGACTTCCTTTTAAAGTCCTAACCAGAGTATCACTGCAAAAGGACTCCGGACCTTTTAAAAATTTGTTTGTTTCTCCCCTCTGCACCCTTGGATGGCAGTATTCATAATGCCACGCAGCTGGACAACGCTCCCTTTTTAGAAGTTTATTTGAAGAAACTCTCCATCATTTAATATTTCTCTTTCAGTTAACAGCAACAGCTTATGTAGAAAGACTGCCTATGGTTTACGTCACATTTCTTTGCCTGGTTACAGTCTGTAGAGAACTAAAAATGATGCAAAAAAAAAAAAAAAAAAAAAAGCTGTAAAACTATCAAGACGCTGCCTGTCTTTTAGTGAGTATCCAGCCTTTAGGGAGACAAGTGGCATGAAATATGATAAGATCTTATATCACTATTCAACTCTACAGACATTTGATAGTTCAAATTCCTTAGGACTGTCCCTCCTGGATACAAGATGAATTGAATCAGCCCAAGATCTGCCTTCTTTTGTAACCACTCCAATGTTTGGTAGATTTAATTCCTTTCTATGAATGGGCCTGTGTATGTGTTATCAACACATAGGAGTAAGCATATAATACACTTTTATATAAGTGATTTCAACAACATTCGCTGTCCTTTGAACCAGTAATTCTTCAGCGCAAATTCCTTAAGATCTAGGGAAGCTAAAGATTTTCTCAGATACTGCTAAAAAGCAGTGAAACAGCTGTGGACTTTGGGCATCTGACCAGCAAGTTTTAATTTTCAGCAAAGTTTTGCAATCACTAGTCTCCTGGACGTTGCTGCCTGGCAATCCCACTCCGCTGTGGTGTCCGAGCTTGTGTGTTTATAGCATCCATAGCGAGAAGCTGCTCGATGGAGCTTATACTTGTGTAAGTGCAGCTTAGCAATTATAAGCAAAAATCCAAAGTATAAAAGCAAACATTTTAGTTAACTACAGAGTGTATCTTCTGAGAACCGAACCAAGCAATGAAGTGCCTTGTAGCCTCCTCCAAGTTCCTGCTGTCACAATCGGTGCCACGTCTTGGACGAGACCGATGCCACCAGCAGCAGGCTCCAAAACGTCAACTTGTAACTCCAAACTTTATTTACAAATCCAACTGCATAGTTTATCCATGGCAAGAAGTGCTTTGAACTTCTAAATGGCCAAGCTGAACAACATGGTGGAAGTTTCCCCTTTGAATTTCTAAAGAGTTTACAGGCTGCTGGGTTTAGAAATCAAGTTTCTTCACGAGAAGGAGAGGAGAGGCTGCCTGAGGACATTGTTTATTAAAGCCTTTTGTTCAATTTACAAATTGAAACAAATAATTGTGGAGACATTTGCAGCTATGGAAAAAACGTGTTTACAAAGTGGAATAAAACACAGACTAAATACATTTGGATTATACTAGATCAAAACATATGAGTTTCTAACATAGCATAAAGGGCGGTCAACACCATGAGGACAGAAGGAAAGGCGCCACTGACTCATGGTTTTTATAACAATCTGGTCACTTAAAAGATTTTGCATAGTTACACTCTCAGAGTCCTTAACATGCAAGACTCTTACAGCCACACTCACCCGTGCCCAGCCCTCGAGATCGGAGGCAGTCGGTCCTAGGGACACCTACCTGCTCCTAACAGATGCTTCAGAGGAGGTAAGACAGACCCTCGAGTTCCAGCTGATATTCCATAAGAATATTTCTTGGTAATGTTTTACTTGCTTTTTGGTTCAGCCTCATGTGGCTTTACACGCAAACTCTAACCAGACCCAGAGACTGAAAAGCCCTGTTAGACCATCTCACCTCCCCCTTAGGCAAAGGCAGTGTTGCTCCACACAAAAACACTCGTCTCATCTAGAATGTCTTACAAGGTGAGGCTCCATCACTTGGAAGATTATTCTGTAGTTTAACACAATTTGGCAATCAGAACTATTTCTTCAGTGTCCAGAATATATTCTCCCAAAAGCATTAGGGTCTATCTGAGCTGACATCTGATTTCAGCATCTTTAAAAGTTCCTTGTATTTGGCCTGGAGTGAGACAATGGTATCAGAAATAAATCTACAAGAGCCCCACCAAGGCAGCGGAATTAGATCAGTGGGAAAATGGCACAAAAGGGACAAAGCACTGTTCTAAATGTTAGCTCTAAAAAGCTTATATAAACAACAATTTCCTATATGTCTTAGTTAGTAGCACGATGACAGAATCAAGTTCTGTCCGTAACACTAACTGGAATTTCCAACAAAAGATATCTATCACCATTAAAAAAAAAAGTGAGGAACAGAATTGATCAACCAAATTCTCCTACTAGTTTACAAATTACATACAAAGGAAAACAGCCATTACTGCAAACTGAACACGATGACTAAGGATCACTTTTGTAGCGCAGAATTATTTTCTTAACATCAGTAAAATATGTTAACTAATATTATATTTAGTTAGCTGAACTCCTCCAGGGATTAAGGGCCCACTGTGCCTAACAAAACTTTGTCTTGAAACAGACTAGCGAATCTTATGTTAGTACAGAGTATTTGATAGCTAATCACACTATAAAACTATAAAATAGTGTTTATTGGTACAATTAATCCCTCCATAGCCCACAGGGCTACATAAGAAAATGGGGAGATGAGGGAGTTCAGACTGGGGGGGGGTGGGGTGAGAAATGAGGATTATTGGCAATGGGGAAAGACCAGGGTTGAAGCAGTGGATGTGACTCACACGGAGCTATTATTATTATTCCATTTGCAACCAAGAACACTATCTCCATCTGGGAGATCCAGAGAAAGAAAAAGACGTAAATGCTTCATGTCAAAGGCAATTCACCCCCAACCAGAGCTGAACATGTGCTTCAAGATCTGCAGAGGTCCATGAAGCACTAACACACCTCTACCCAGCAAGGTGCTAGCACACAAAAACACCCTCAGACAATTCCAGTAAATATATTCCCTAAAATAACACGAACTGCAGCTCTTTCCCGCTGTTTGAATTTGTTAAAAGGTTTTCCAGCTAAAAATAATCCGGAGTAAAGCAGGAAAAAAAAAAAATCATTCAGCGATTGAAGAAACTTATGCTTGAAATCTAGCTAGCACGTTAATTATGGTTAATATGTGAATCAAATTAGGAATGTAAACAACACCAACGCTCAGAGCCTATGCAGTGATCTCCCATTTTCATTTTTACAGCTTTGGCATTAATAATAACCAGCAATTGCTTACAGTTGCCAAAGGCTTCTCCTGCACTGCAAATATAGGTTACTGCATACTAATGGATAGCAAATGTTTATAAGCCAAAATGTCTAGTGCCTTCATCTTGAATTAAAAAAAAAAAAAAAGCACCTGAGGACAAAAGGAAGTAAAGTGCAAGTTTTGATAAAATACATTTTTATACCACTTTGCACTAGTCTAACCAACCTCTGTGTAGGACATGATGATGGAGAATAAAGACAGAAGTTTACTGCAAATCCCCTCAGAATGCCTTTGGGATGTACACTTCATGCTCACACAGCAACAAATCTCCAGTGATTTATGCACTGATCCACAGAACTGAAAATCACCTTTGGTGTAATGGACAATTCCCTAACTCTAAAGGAATTCGGCCTCCAGAGACCCGCATGGTTCTCCTACAGCTACGTGGCGAGCCAGCACCAAGGCTGGCAGCAGAGCCACGGCTCCAGGTCCGATTCCATTTCCTCCCGTATTTTGTCCCTCCCATCTTGACCAGGAAGCCAACGGGCAGCTCTTCCAGAGATTTTGCAGCAACGTTGATTTGCGTTTCTCAGGATGCTTAACTGCATATAAATCATTTTCTCATATCTAAGGAGTGCCTATAGTTGTGACAACAAAAAAAAATAAATTAATGATAAACAGCATATGGTGTGTTTTTGTATTCCTTATCTTTAATTCCAAACTGGATTAAATACATGAGAATTCTGCTAAGCCCACCTCGTGTCACTGTATGGGGTTTGTGAGCACCACTTACTTTCCCGTAGCATGGCCACCTGAAGGTCCCAAGTCCAAGCAAATGTTTTAGACATTTTATTAATACACACCAAAAAGCCGCCAGCCTCCAGACACCCTGCTGTGAGACTGGAAACGGCAACTACAGGTGGCAAAAATAACACCCAGACCTGCCAAAACCATAAGGTAACAGTGAGATAGGTGCGACGATTAGTCTGGCAAGAGATAACCGCACATGTTTCAGGAACGGCAGTGTCCTCAGACAGTTCCTAGATTGGCCATGGGCTCAGGTTAATATTTGTATTAAGGAAAAGCTGTCAGCTTCAATCAGGATTAGACCCACATTGTGCTAGGCACTGTGCAAACAAGTAGGGAGACAAAAGCTCTTCTCAGGAGAGCTTCCTTCTAAATTACTGTAAGTATTTGTATTGTTACTACAAGTAACTGGAATTACAAATCGTATTCCCAGCACAGCATCCCTGAACAGCCCTCGGCATTGATGGTGATATAAGTCCACTGACAAAGCCGGTGCTAGCAAGAATTAATATGCAGGAAGAATTGGTAGGTGGTGATTCTTCTAAACTAAATCATCGTTTGACGGAGGCATTACGCTGCTTCAAAAGATAAAAAATAAACTTGTGGGATGGAAATAAACACAACTTTTAAACGGAACCTAATAACATGAAAGTAATGAGTTTGGAAAACAGATGTGGACAAAGGAAAGCAAAAGCTACAATACACTCCATGCAATCTGGGAAGGACTGATAAAAAAATTTACAAGCTGTTTTGAGTCCTGAATAAAAGGGGTAATCAAGCCAGGCTGAGCTATAAGCAGGACGGGTATAGCATCCTGCAGCAGAGACTAAGCAGAACACCTCACCCTTCTGTACTGTATGGTGAGGCTTTCCCGCGTTGCTGGAACTCCAGCCTAATTCTCGGTTCGGCAGTTCATAATTCACATCACGTACTGTAAGGCCTTGTCACCCTTTCTTTTCCCTGTCTGTGTTTGATCTTTTGCATTCTGCTGGGGCAGCAAGCTGCTCGCGTACTTCTGTCACTGACAAACGCTGGGGCAAGAGGTGAAATAGTAAGGAAAAAAAAATCAAATCACAAGGTAATGTAATATCCTAAAGAAAGATACCTCATTGCAAGACAAAGTACGCACACAGATTATTTCCATGATGCCCAGTTGCCTCTCCTGTTAATCATGATTTATGATAACATCTATGCAAGAGACCCATCGCTTAGTGAAACCATGTTACTCTGTACAAAGTGGCTTCTCAAAATGGCACTGTGAGAAAGCTCTCCTCTGCAGTTGTTTTACTTTGCCTCTGAAAGCTTTCAAATTGAACTGCTAAAGTTCAGCCAGCATCTAATTTTAACCGTGAGTTCCAGGAGAGAGTAAAGCTGGTGGGAAGATTACAGAGTTCCTTGAAGCTCTGACCTACAACAGGAAGAGAGTTGTCAGCCTTCATGTCTCTCACTCTAAATCCCAAGGGAAACAACACTGGCAGAATGTTTTATAACACGTTCCCACTGTAAAATTTTGTATTTGAGAAATATGATGCTTGCTCACTCCTTCTCCTAGACCTTTGGTGTGTCAGTAAAAACAGATGACCTTAAATGAGTCATTTCGGTTTTGCCTTTACACCGCAGTTCGGATCCTCAGGGTTCACAGGGTTCTGTTTACAAAATCACAGAGAACTGATATTACACAAGAGCAACACATGCACCCACACCTTTAAAATATTAGCAAGGAGCTGGCAGCTTGTAGCAATGCAATAATGCCTTTTTTCTGCCTTCTCAGGTTAACTATATAACTCAAGAAATACCCACACGGAAGGCTGCAATCTGTGATTTTCATAAGGAAGGCTAAATGGCTTCTGTCAAAGGGCCAAAAAGCAGCATCTGTTAAAGAGCTCAGGAAAGAGAAATTAAAAATAAAATAATTGGATTATGATCTCTCAGCTAATGAAATCAGATACTTTTTTTTTTTTTTCCCTTCAAGTTATGGATTTTAGGCAACACACAGTGGTACGAGTCCGGTTCCACACCGCTACTAACTGCCCGAAGGATCACAATTTCAGGTGTTGCACAACATCAGGAAGCAAAACAGGAATATAGCAGAGAAACCAAATACATTTTCATCCTGCCAGCAGAGAACAACTTTCCTGACAGTCATGAAGGTGTGGTGACAAATAACCAATAACTGGACAGGATATGAATAATAAATACGGGAAAACTGTTATTCCAGTAATAGGTCTTTGAGTACACGGGCAGCTGAAGGAATTCAGTCACCCTGGAACAGCTTAAAAATTTTTTTTTTTCCCCTCATTCTCATTTCTCAGCTTTTCAGTCCTGGGAACAATTGCTGGATAGCTGAAGCCCAGCTAGTCAGAAGCAGAGGAACCCCCGCAGCTCTGAGCAAACCCGCGTCCCACCAGTCACC
The DNA here is from genome assembly GCF_000699245.1 of Pterocles gutturalis. Classification (NCBI taxonomy): domain Eukaryota; kingdom Metazoa; phylum Chordata; class Aves; order Pterocliformes; family Pteroclidae; genus Pterocles; species Pterocles gutturalis. The sequence continues at coordinate 100,356 of NW_010140733.1, forward strand.
CACGCGGCACTCGTGGTGTGTGCACAGCCACAGTGGGAGCAAAGGCAAGAGCAGCTCCCTGAACCTTCTCCTCTCCTCTGTTCCTTTGGATAATGAAAAACAGAAATGCCATTCTGGGACTCAGAAGCATTTCGAGTGATCCAACAGTTGTTAAAGATCTCACATTATCTGCTGCCCTAAATTGAGACGTCTGTTAGTCAGGGATGATGATTTTTGCGCTCATGAATAATTAGTTTTGCTGGTTTTAAGAAAAAAAAAACTTATCTTTTAATCAGAATCTAAATGAAAAATGCTAAAAGCTATTCCCTAACATCTGCCAGTTTAGCATAGATTTAGAAATAAAAATCAAGAGGTATAGTCTCATCTCAGGGAATTATGTGTTCAAATCCTCACGTATGGAGATGAGAATGTAAGTGTTAACATTTAGAGTCTTCTGCTGCACATCTGAGGCATTAGGATGGCTTAATGAGTCACTGTCTGAAACTAATAACAAGTTAAAGTTCCTCTCTCACATACACACACGCACACATTTAATTTTGTGTACAATTACTCAGTTCTGACTAATGACAATTTATTAGATTTTTCCCATCAAACGTACGAGTTGCTAATGCACAACATGTTACTAACACACAGGGCTCTTCCCAAGAAAGTCAGAAGTTATTAGCGTAGCAAGTGTTAAACGTAACCACGCATTTTATCCCTCCTCATCTCTCTGTAAAAACATTTTTGAAGTGAACTTAGTGGCTGTGAAAAGCAGGTTTTTCTAACCAGGGGATCCATTCCTAAGGGCGAGAGAGCAGTTCGACAGCCATGATTACAGCCTATAAAAGCGATCAGCATTTGCTTGCAGTCAAACAAAGCACAGCCAAAGGACAACTCTGTCTCGAAGGAGCGACGGGAAAGCAATCATTTCCCTTTGCATTTAATACAAAATATACCGCTGCAGCATTTCAGAAAAATCAAAGCTTCTCTGCCACCACAGTCTACCTAATATCTGGGTTTCCAAAGAGCTGGCTGCAATGCAGAAAGGTGGGAATGTGGACAACAGAGATCCCGAAGTCCTACCCCGTGTGCTAGTCAGCAGTGCGTGTTTTCACCTTTTCCTAATACAAAACAGCAACAGAAAAGTCACCAGCAGTCCCAGCATTACGGTATTACGCACCAAACTCAATCCATACCCAAGTGCCGTTCAATTTGGCTAAAGCACCTGGCTAGCGTAAGCACGTGAATGGTATTGCTGGGCTTACTGGGACATCCCAACTCGTCTGAATTTTGATCTGCCAGCCAAAAGCAAAACTGCACAGGGCTCAGCCGGGTCCCTCCGAAAGCCGGGACCCCGGACTTCAGGGAGCTGGTGAGGGAAAGGAGACAAAGCCTGTCCCATAACATGCCGTTTGAGGCTTCACTGGAGAACGCGCAGTAAATTCCGAAACCAGCAGGATTTACAGAAACCTGGTACGTGTTACTCGGATTAATTAAATATGCTGTTTCCCTTCATTATTGTTATTAGAAAAGCAGCAAGATTACCAAATGCAGGAAAGACTCATGGGTGAGAATGAGAACTTTTATGTTGAGAAGAAATGCTGCCAGTGAATTAACTGGTGCCACTTCGGGGGCAGGAGCCACGCTCAGGGGCCCGCCTGCCCCGGCCCCTCTCCACAGCCCAACACACCTCCATGGCCTCCCTCGCCCTGCGCGAGCCCAAGGCCTGGCGGGGCCCTGTGCTCCGCTCCACGTCCTGCCATCGGAAAGCCTGTCAGAGACAAGGCGGGTTGGAGCGGAAAACGAGGCCTGGAGAAAGGAGCTGACTGTCGCCAGCCCTGCAGTGGCACAGGGCCTGGAGGGAACATCGCCATCGCCTCTGCTGACCCGCGGCCTGGCCGTGCCACCGAGCCGCCCACGCTTCCCCTCGCGTGACAGTTCTCTGCCTATTTAACGGGGATCTTGTTGGGACAACACCCTCAAACTCCTCCGTTCCTTTGCCGAGAGGCACAGCTCGCGCAAGGCCCGCAGGAAGGCGAGAGGACGCGCTTCCCGGGAGCAGGGTGCCACGTCCCCTCCCTCCTCCACCTCAGCTGCCCTCGCCCCGCGGAGCCCATCCTGCTAACCACGGCAACGGGACCGAGCGACCGCTCCATTCCCATGCCTTTTTTTTTTTTATTTATCCATTTCTATTTTAAAAAAAAGCAGCCTGTTCCCTTGGCCCCGGCGTGCCTCCCTCCCCCCCAGAGCCCTGGGTTATGTGAAAATGCGTGTGCCAAGCGGCGGAGGCGTGGTGGAGCTCCTGGCTCGCCGTGACAGGCTCCTGACGTACTGTGTGGTCAAGGAGCCGGGACTGGGGGGCCTGAACGAGGGCCAAGCCTTGCACTTCAGCTTCCTGACCTGGCAGCCATTCAGAGAGACCCTGCTAAGTGCTATTTCCTAAATACACTAGCTTTTCATAACAATCTTACCACATTGCTTTCCTTTACAAGCTCTCTTAAAAGAGAACTGGACTCCTTCTGGTTAATCTACACAGACTGCATTTGGAAGCCATCAGAAACTGAACTCTAAACAAAACGTTATTAATGTGTTGTAATCTGCCCTCAATGTTCCAGATGAAAAGAAAATGTTTTATAGTTTTGGAGTATACATTTTAATTGCCTTTTAAGAGTGCATATACTTTTAGTGCTCTCTGTTATAAAACTGCAGTATCTGTTTCTTGATAACTGTTGAATGATCTCAGCTATTTTTATTAGGTTTTCTCCCCCACTCTGGTCCCCTTCCTTAAGCTACCACCACTGTAAGGCTTTTTCAGACCGTTCCTGATATTAGGCTGGCAAACTGTTTCAGTCTAAGATAAACTCCATTATAAACAACTTCTTTACAACATCCCCTTGCTATAAAAACACTCGGATCCAGAAAATTAGTTCTTTAAATGAACTTAGAATCTAGCTACTTTAGGTAAAAAAAACTGACCTAAATAAGGGCTAAACCGAATTTCCCAGATTTTTGGCCCTCCCCTGTTCGGTTTGCTCTCGGTGCCTTGTTCCTGCTGCGGCTGGAAACGCTTGGCTCCGGGAGGGACGCAGGAACTCAGAGCAGAGCCGTGCTGGCCACCCTCGCGGCAGCCATTGGAGACATTCCGGCTGCCCCCTGCCCCGGCACGGCTGCCGGCGCTGGCAGAAAGCGCCTGGCAGCATCTCAATCCCCGCCACCGAGAGAAGGTGGGTTCGTGGTCAGATCCTGCCCAAGCTATAAGCCCTGAATTTCCTCGCGATGCAATTCCCCCCTGGAAGTGGAGAGCAGAGTCTACAAATTTTTCCTGTGCTGAATCGCCTTCCCTCGAAGCAGATGCTGCCTTGTACAATAAGGTCTTTTAGTACTGCTGGGATAAATGGGATGAGGATCAACAAGTTACCTTGCATGCTTTCTGGGTATCTCCTTACTAGAAAAGTCCTTGATAAAATAAATTAAAATCCAGGGTCATAAAACAAAACATGGGTTTTGTTGTTCATTAAGTTGCAGTTTCAACAGATGACAGGAACTCTTAAAAAAAATCTTTTTTTCAGAAAAAATCAGGCATTTGGACATCCCTGTTAACGTGTTTGTATCAACAAACATATTAGAAAATAACAGCTCTAGCTAACCAGTTTTAGATATGCACTCCTTACAATGCCAAAGCCTGCTTTCCCAGTATTCACTTCTTACACACCTTCACTACTCATTTCTTTTCCAGATAATTAACTTTCTCAGCCCTCCAAAATTAACTAACTCCTCCTGTGATGTCTCTAACACCTCCCTAATACCTTTTTGACTTGCAAGATATTATTACTTGATACAGTGCAGGCCAGGATATTTCTCAGTGGGAACTGCACTCGGTGCTTGGAGAACAACCACTTTTCAAAGTTTTCCTTCTGTGCAATTAAAATATTTAAAATGGCAAAGCCCCTCTCTTACGTTGGATTGGGATTCACATAATGCGAGTGAACTACAGTTTATTGACGCTCTTTTTAGTTCTTTTTATCTTTAAAATTATCAACGCTTGTAATTTTTTATGTTGTTTTTAAAAATATTTTTCAGTATGCAGATGTGCTTGTGAAGATTAATGGACTGGGAACACTGAAATCTTGTATTAATCAGCTACAGGGAAGGCAACTGCTAAGTAAAATTTTCCATAACGCTGCACACACGAGTTTAACCAGCATCTCTGGAGATCGCAGAGAGCCTCCCTCGTCTTGGAGGATTTCTTCTGGGCCTCCTCTGAGGCAGTTTGAATTTAAGTTTTGCAGGGATACCAGTCATGGATGACTCTGGCTGCTAAGCTGTTCTCTGAACACTAAACAAGTCACATCACGAGGAACCCTGTCTAGTGCCCACCATGGTCCCTGTCATTACAAACAGCCTATTTGTCCCACGTGCCACTTAATCTTTTGTCACTGTGATGGCAAGTCACCCCTTGGTGGAGGCTCACCTCTCCAAAGCGCTCCTGAACACCGGGACCTCAGGCCGAGGGCTGTAGGGCCACAAGAAGTCCAACCCCCTGAGAAACAGCAAAGGTATCCTCAGGATCACCTGGCAGAGACAGTCCCATCACAAACGCTTTCAATAAAGATTATATATAAAGAAATTTGCTTTCTGCAACAGGACTAATGCAAAAAAAGCCCTACCCCAAAACATTGACCGCAAGTCAGTGTGCGTGCACACATTTAATTAACGCCTAGGTTAATTACACCAATTTCATTACTAATTGGATTAGTTTAAAGCTGCTACATTGAAAGTAATGTGGTAGGCAAAAATTTTACCATAATTACAAAAGCAACTGGTTTCTTGAATTAAGTAATTCTACCACGTGTGAAGCAAACCCAACCGTAGCCATTTGTGTAGTTTTGACTCATTTTCAGCAACGTGCTATTTCTCAGTGCTGATGTCGACAAAATCCAGCACCATTACTCACAGCAATCATTTCTGAGGGCGGATCTGTCCACGCTGGTTGAAATAACTGAATGGAATTTGCCGAAGTGATGGGAAAACAAGTTCTGTGAAAATGTCCTGGTAAAAGAAAAACTTATCTAAGCCTTCAAATGCTGCTGTTGGTAGAAACCTTTGAGGTTTGAAAAGTCTGATTACAGTTTAAAGAATTCCACCCTTGCTTCGAAACCTTTCTGCTTAGGATTGCTACAAACCCCAGAACTTTCCTCCAGCAGTGCAAGTCTCCAAATATCTCTGAATTTGCCAAAACCAGAACGAGTTCTTTCTAAATCTTACAAGACAACTTTGTTTTCACCAATTATATTAAACAGGTTTGTGAAGGCAAAGTGGGGCGACTGATAAAGCTGCTGGCCTATGACCAGCTCTCCTCCCCTCAACAGGTATGACTCAGGTCAACTGAAATTACTACAAGGAATAAACGTGAATAGATTCTATGATTCTATGAAATAAAGATGCAAAGAACATTTTGTTTTCTATTTGTAGCTTCCTAAAACAAATAGAAATTCCATCATTCCTTAGAAAATTAAAAACCACAAATAAATCCCTGTTTTTCATGGCTGACATCTTCTACTGAAAGACCAAGGACCTTTTGAGGAAGTATTTCTAAGAATGTGCTCCTGACAAGTTACATGTTAATACTGATTGAACAGTTCCTATAGGCGGCAAAAATCCTCAAGTGCTTGCTTCTAGAAAGAAATTACAAAGACCTATATGAAACAAACAAAACCACAGAAATTATATTTAGCTGATCTCTATATCACAGTGTCATCTCTAGGGTGTTACTGTCATTGTGTCCATAATAAGAGATTTCACGTGAAATTCTGGAAGTCAAATAATGTTCCACCTATCAATACATCTAATACAAATCAGTGTTAAGAGGCTATCTTTCACTATGTGTATT
>NW_010140733.1:106258-150625 GCF_000699245.1 Pterocles gutturalis
AACATTTATCTGCTGAAAGCAGCAGATAAATTTAAAAACTCTGCAGTTTGTTAAGAGAGCACTGCTTGGGAAATAACCTTTTGAGCCACTGGAAAAATTCTGAGTTCAATCAACTTTATATCCAGTACAAAAGCAATTAGATTTTTCCCATCAGAAATCAGATGAAGAAGTAAATTAAGATTTGCCAGTGACGGGAATTCTTAACTTGTGGCATAAATAGAATTTCCTTATTATTTTCGGCCATGACCATCTATGTAAACCACTTTCCAAACACAATTCATGAGAGAAAAAGATGTAGTACAGACTTATCATAGATACCTACATTTAAATTGAATTTTCCTCCCTTTTTTAAACCAAAAGCTACTTTAATTAAGCTTAAAACAGCAAACAGTCAATCCACAAGAACCAACAGACTTGGCTGCTGTTCCATACACCCAAGACTATGACTTTTCTGAGAAATCTGATTTAAACAAAACCCAAACTATTTGCATCCCTGTTAGGCTCAGAAGGCTACAGCTGTTTTTGTGTGTGCATCAACCATTCCTGAGAAATCAAAACACAGATAAAAATGCAACTTTTTAAGTGGTTCTCGTACACTCAAGGAAACCATTTTATAATGCATAATATTAATTAAAATTAAATACACTGAAAATAATCCTGCTTGTTATAATGCATCTGGACCATCAATAGTGGCTCCTGTAGCAATAGCCGCAGCGATAAAACAGGTCAAAAACTGTTCTTTTTTCTTAAATAATGGTCATTTTTGTAAAGGTTTTATCTTTTGACTTCCGTGATTGATTGAAAACACTCTTTACAGGAAACAGCCCGAGAGTGCCCGTAACAGGGAGATGGCCTCATGGTCTCCTGCAGCAGCCACAGTACATCAGATTAGAAAGTGGGACAGCGTCTCCTCTCCCTAACGGTGAATACGCCTCATACGCCACGAGAAACACTTTTCTCTCCCAAGTATAGCTCTGTCTGATGAAATTTTACTGAGGACCCCTTCTCACTTCGACTCATACACCATAAACTTTCTTCTTTTCTTTCTCTGTTATTTGATCTGTATTGCATTAAGGTTAAAGTGAATATTAATTCAAAATAAATCCACGATGCAAGAAATAAAGAGGGTGGGAACTATAGTTCAGAAAGACCTCTGCAATGGCAACTAACTCCTGCCCTGCTTCCTCTCCCTTGCTCCCTTGCTGATCCAGGAATAAATCTCAACAGAGGAGGAGGGGAAAAAAAGAAGATGAATTTGACAAGACCACAGATGAGAAAAGACAGGGAATAACTTCTGAATACAATATTGGCTACCTAAAGTCTGATCCAAGACTGATTCTTAAGTAGTGTTTTAGGAACTAATGGAAAAGCAAGGCTGCTGGACTGAAACTGCCTGCTGCAGACATAGCTTGCTGCTCTCATTTATCCACAGATCATTCCCGTTGACTTCTTCTGGGCAGCTGAAAATATATTCAGACTGTCTGAAGACAGGTTCTAAAATTTTAGATTCCCTCAATCAACAGCTGGGTGACCACCTCATCTGCAGTACCTAGCGGATCAGCTAACCTTTCCTTTCTGCTTTACTACCAAGAATGTTTTCTTGATGGGTATTCCAGGTACTAGAGACATTTGTATCCAGCTTGTAAACCTGGGTCCCCTAAATCAGCAAAGCACTATTTCAATCATCTCACTATGGCACAAGGTGAATCTGTTCAATACAGAAAAAACGGAAGGACAGCAGATGTAATAAATAAAGGATTTTTTTTCTGGCCAGAAACCAAATACTGGTGCTTGAAATGAAATAGTGTCATGCGAAAGACTCATCAGAGCATCCCTACTTCTCAAAGGTGTGGTGAAGAACCAAGCAAAAAGCAGATGACTGGGGGAGCACAAGACTCCTTCCCACAACTGGGAGAAGAAACTCTTGATTGCCTCCCATGCACACGGCGGGCAAGCTCTGAAGGAGATAAAATCCAAACATTGCCTTCAGAATCCAGGTTTTGGTTCTTCCTTCTGCAGCATTACCTCCTGTAGGCTCAGTGGAACCCAACAAGAGTCAAGAGTTAATGGAAAGCGGCTGTTGCCCAAAGTCCTGGTACAGAGGGAGGAGTTCTCCCTTGAGCCATGACCATGGAAAACTTGGGAGCGTTCAACTATAAATCCCTTGTGATGGGCTCCGTGCTGAGCGCTCAGGAGCCGACAGGCGCTGCACCCACCAGCGCTTTCCACGGGGCCTGCGGCACACAAATACTCCTTTTGAAAATAGCTGCAATGTAAAAGGTCATGTTGTAAAGTCATTCGATTAAAATAGTAATAAAAGACTAAACATTAACTCACAACTTTTCCTTAGGTCTTTCTTATTTCCAGTTGGTATCACTCCTCCCAGACTAAGTTGCACCTGATGAATCTGCAAGTTTATCTTGATTAAAAATCTTTAACATCTCAGTTTTCAATGAAGGCAAACCACTCAAAAATACCTACTCCTCACTCTCACAGCTCCCATGGTATCTAGATCGCAGTAATTACATACTATCCATACTATTTGCCACTACTGAGACAAAAGCACACCGAAACCTGGTAAAAGTGTCACAATAAAACAAACTTTTTCACACTTTAATGAATGCTAGTTTTTATACTATGCAAAGAAGACGTAGATAAACTCCTGGTATAGCCCGGTACACATTATCTAGCTGGTGGGCTCTTGCAGACATTCTGGATAGTCTTGATTGCTTAAGTTTCAATCATTATTACTCAACAAGGTTTTCAGAAAATGCAAACAATAAACATTTTCTCAAAAAAGAAACTGAGATAAACCTATGCACAAAAAAAACCACCGGGCAGGTCGGGGAGAGCTGTAAATTGGCCCTGCTCCATGGGAATTAATGCAAAGGCATTGATTCATTCTAGGTTAATGGTAAGGACTGTTTAATTTTAGGAAAAGAACTTTCATTTTCTGATTGGCAATCAGAGCTCTATATTACACAACCAGAAAGCCAAAGTTTGGCTTTGTAAGTGACTGATCAAAGCCAATCTGTCTCTGTAGGACAAGAGAAGGGAAAAAAAAAGTCTGGAATGGTCAAGAGCAGTTTGTTAAATTGAAACGTAACTTCTGTCTGCACTTCCCCTGCCACCCACCCACCCAGACCAGCCCCCAGGACGGCGATGGGGAGAGGCAATCTTCTAGGCCTCAGGGGTGTTTAGTGAAAAGTTTGCTCGAGGTTTGAAAACAGTATTGAAGAAGGTTTTCCAGCTCATCTGAGAGGTGAAAATCAGACCAGGTCTAGGAGCCATCCAGATCCTACATCAATACAAGCCTTTTTCATAGCAACGGGAAATACAAAAAGGAGAGAAATTCAGCTACAAACAGCAACACTGTCAAAAAGACGGCAGCAAGATAAGGGAGAGCAAACAACAAATTGCTTGTTGCGTTCTTGTTCCTCATCTCGGAGAAAGGCTGGAGGATAACCAATGTCCACTACAACTGCCACAGCATCCACCCGAGCGCTGGGAAGGCAGCTCCCTCTGCCCTGTGTAGCACAGATACAACTGCTTCGTCGCCTTTACTGGCCAGGAATAGTATGTCTAAGCAGTAACTGTAATATTTGGCACTTAGTTCTCTGTATTCAAAGAGTTAAGCTATGTCCTATAAAGATAAAAATCTCCACTTTTATTATTTTGTAAGGCTGCCTAACAAATGAGGATCCAGCTGCAATTGTAACATTCCAAGCTCCGAAGGCGCCAAGTTTTACTAACTATAATTTAACTGGTCCAGTTGATGCAGTCCAAATTCTTGTTTGGATAATCAGCCTTTGTTTAAATATGTACCAAAAAAAAAAAAAAAAAAAGGAAAAAGCATAGGCCAGCATTAGCCTCCAGGCATGTCATGTGAGCTTATTACCCCGAAGCTTGCAGTAGCAGACACTCATGCACAAGAGGAGGATTATTTCGCTAGTATTACTGTTACCGTAACATATAATCAGACCTTCTCCCCCCCCCAGCTTCCACCCTTTTTCTTTTCTTTTTTTTCCCCTCCACAATTCACAAGTCTTTCTTTCCAAGTTCAAATAAAGTTTAAAGGTGAAAAGGTCGAGAAAGTTTCATGACTGGCTGTTGAAAGAGGGAGAAATAACCAGGGTCTCCAAGTTTGCATATACTAAAAGCTCAACTATTTTGTATTTTGCTGCAATTCATAACGGTACAAATCCCTTTTGTTGGATCTGTTTGGACTGAAATTAAACACTTGTTAATAATTTATAACTTAATATAATTAGAAAATAATAATAACTGTCAAGCAACTACATTCAATACATAAAGCAACTTGAGTGGCTCATTAGCTTATTTGTCAAAGCAACATTTTCTATACATTCTAGTTCATTTCTACTGGGAAGAGCAGTTAAAGAGCCACCCAGCTTGCTTGGAAATCATTTCTCCACCAGCTGGGAGCAATTCCCAAATTGCTGCACCTCACCCACATCCAAGTGATGCTGGCTCATTTTAAAAGCAGCTGAGGTCTGACTTCAGGAGGTGCCTGAACAGAACCGGGGAAGGGATGGCCAAAGCATTACACTGCTGCACAGCCCCCAAAAAAACGCATCCCACAGCAATACGCTGCACATCATTTGCTCTAAATTTTACATCTGAAAGTGCATTGGTGTTTGGCCAAGAAACTGACCATCAAAATGAGTCATTTAAGAAACAGAAAATCCTTAATTCTTTATCTACGCTGGTAAGGGACCTGAGCTCAGGAAAGCCCGACGGCCGTGCCCAAAGCTGCCTGGCGGTTCAGAAGGTGCTGCCTTCCCCAGGGCTTAACGCAAACAGAAGAAATACTCTGCTTTCTTTCTGAGGAGTTAAACCGATTTCTAAAATGTCTGTGGCCACGGTTCCCTTGGAAAGCAGAGCGTGGCTGCCTGCGCTGGGCAGTTTGGGTACTTACATTTCATAGATACCCAAGTATGGAAGGATTTTCCAAACACATACAGTTTCCCTAAATCACTGCAAATATCTACTACGTTAAGGCGGAACAAAGCAAATTCAACTGCGTATATTGAGCTAGAATCTTAACTGATTAAAGTCTACATAATCTCACAATCGTGTCAATATTCATCAACCAGAATATCTAGTCCATTCAAGATAAAAGTAGCCACATCAATGTTCATTATAGCTGATAAACTAACAGCAGGGATCCTCTGACACCAACTGAGCACCAGACAGCTGATACTTTTTATCACTTTTCTCCCCTTGTGAGTACCTAAGTCAATTCTATTTTTGTTGCATATTAATTTGTGATGTTAGAAAATGTCAAATTTAAGTATACAAAGCAAGGAAGTCCAGATTAAAAAATTAAGTCTCTGGTCTCAACTCAATCTGTCCAGATCTTGCACTAGTGTAAACGGATTTGAAGTCAGCGGTGCCAGAACAACTTGCATTAGTCAGGGATCTGCTCTTGTTTTCATCTATTTATCTGATATAAGTTCTAAGTTACTTACTGAATAAATCTCTTGTCTTTTCATTCATTTAAACTCCTCCTCCTCCTCTTGATTTTGTTTCTTGTCCCATTGCCTGCAAACCGAAAACTGAACACATCTCTTTGCAGAAAGCCATCGCCCAGCAGCTCCCTGCATCACCTCTGCTTCCCTTCCCAGCCCTGCCCTGCTGCTGTGCTTTGCCTGTATTTATTATCCATCTTTCTGTAACATTTCAAGGAAGGAGAAAAGGACTTGAAATACTGCATGTTATTCAAGAAGCACAACAGTTCTCAAAATATCGTTCAGTGTATTTTGAAGCTGAAGAGCTGCCCAATTTCCTGATGTATGAATGGGCTGGGGGGTCCTTGAAAGTGACCATGTCAATGAGAAAGGCAATAAGAGAAACGGTATTTAAAAAAAAAAAAAAGTTTCCTATGCTTCTCCCAGGAATGAAATGGTGCCTACAAAGGAACCAGCAGAAGATGTCATTCTGGCTAATTGGAGTGGGTCCTCATAATTAATCTTTTTAAAAATTCTTTAATCATTAGTTAAATGTGGAAGGTTTCCTTTTTTTTTTTTTTTTTTCAAGTGAATCTTCTAAAACACATGGAAAAAAAGATATGAATCGATAAAATTGATCTATAACATCTTTTTACTCGAGAAAGGATTGCAGGGTTGGATCTTAACATTACATACCTAAAACCATTTCTTGTTCCACTGCCTTTATAGTTCCAAAAAAATTGTACATTTTGGAGACAAAGGCCCTTATCCTCTTAAGTGCTGTGGATTTCATGCCAATCTCCCAATATAAAGCAGGCTTCAGACTTACACCCAAGAGAAATGGCCTCAGAAAGATTAGATTTTCCACCACAAAATAAAACCCTCGGTGTGCTGAACGAAACCAGCTCCAACACCACCGTCCTCCTGAGTGCTCATGTGCCATGGAGAAACACACCCATCCTGCCTCCTCTCTTCCAGAATGGAAGTGGGTTTATCATTCCTCTGCTGCCGTGCCAGCCAGCTTTTCCGTGTGTACAATTTCCAGAATTTTCATGTGTACCTGAAACCAGGGAGGAATGGCAACCAAAATCTGTCGATCTCTCTGTTTTCACTCTGTACCATTTTGCCATACAGAAAACAGCATTCATTGCTCTTAATAAGAGTGTACAAAATTCATTCTCGTTTGTGACGTAATACAGATAAAATCAGTATGAGTGACATCATGAGAAATTATTTTAAATCAGCAAGATCTTTTTGAGAGCTGCCCATCAAAGATGTGCACCTCTAACCAGAACAGTGGATTACACGGGTTAATTTTGCCAAGTACCTACAGCAGCTCAACACAGACGAGAGAAAACTTTCTTAGACTACCCATTTGGTCAGAAGGTATTTTATCAATCATCCGCATATTAGAAAACAGATTTTCAGGATATTTTGAAATCTGTTGCTAGTAACAAAGCAGAACATGCAAGGCAAGGAGAGAAATATAGATTTCATACAATATAACTGCTGAGGATTCAATTTTAACACCACCAAAGGCACACAAAAAAGAAGGAATTCCAGAGTCAGAAGATTAAAACTGCATGTAGTCAGCTTGGGATTGGTGTGCTACAGATGGAAACTTTCTTGACAACACACAGTTTAAATTCTAGTTAGGATATGCTATGATGAAATGCTCCTACAATTTTTGAGTACATCGCTTTCTTCCTACTGGCTACTGCAATACAAAAGACAGCTCTTGCAAACATATAACTAGCAAAAAAAAAAAAAAGTGCAAGTAAAAGCCATTTAGGTTTCCAGCAAAGACATAAAAGCAAAACAGCTAATGGACATCCAGGGTAGTCAAATCATTTCTGCAAAATCCATTAGTTACTGAAAGTTCTGGAGGGCTCGGTTTTTACGGTAAAACCTGTAAAAACTCAGTATCCAGTTTCTCTGTTGGGACACTGAGGTGTGAAGATCCAAATGACGCTGGAACTGAACTTGTATATTTGAACCTTTTGAACTCCATCTGCCCTTCATAAATTACTTTACCACTAGCTTTAACACGTTTCTAAGCTACTGTGCTAGGAAAATGAGGAATCATTAAAATAACTGAACACGCAACTAACTTTATAACACTTCCAATGGAATTTGTCTTCATTCAAAAGACGTGCACCTATAACAGAACCGCGGGATGAGAAGCTTCCAGACAGCCCAGTGAAATAACATCTGTCTTCACGCCACTGAAAACAAAGCAGCAGACCCCCCTCCCCAAACACAAAACCATTGAAAGTCAATGAATTTGCTGTGCAGAAACAGATAGTTGCTTCTTTCCATCTGGAAACACTGTCAAATAGAAGCAAATTCCGCAAAATTCCCAGCTGATACAAGAAATTCATTTTGCATCTCGCACGGTTCACACGAGCTAGCAGCAGCCCTCTGCTCAACATCCCATCGGTAGGAAAACATCTCAATTTTTCTTCCATCAGAAGTACAAACAGGTGACAAAACAGAGGCACAAGAGAAGTGTTGAGAACACAGTGTCACTTGAAGAGCTATTTGCTCTATTTATATTGCTCTATAGCGATATTTGCTATATCGCCTCGAATCCCATGGTCCCAGATTTTGAGTGCCTTGGATAAACAGTTGGACCTTCAAGTATGAAGAGCAAGGCTTGGTTCGTTCCTGCGAAGCAGGGGAACTGCGGGCCCAGTGCGTGTGGCCGGGGCCATGGATGTGCCACCTGACGGCACGAGGTCCCTGTCAGCAGTGGGGGCCATATGGAGATCCCGGACCCAGCTGTGTCCCACTGCGGGTGCAGGTGACTTCTCAGGCCCTTGGGGATCTGCTCCCCTCTCCTCCATACAAGGCAGATCGTGGATGTTGGCTGGTCTGGCTGATAACCTAAAACCTGGTGCTGGGAAGCACATGAGAAGCAAACCTTCCCTGAAAGAATGTACGGTCTCTTTTCTTTTACAGGCATTGTCGCCTTGACTCAGAACACTAGGTTTGAACCTTGACTTGTGCCAAGGAGAAAACTCTTGTCGTCCCCTAAACAATCCCAAAATCAAAAGCATCACCAAAGACAGTGCAGTAAAATAAGCGCTGGCAATTCTCATCATTTTTCCTGCAGCAGCTCTGGGTGTATTAGGTGTTACCTGGCCCCGGGGATGTGCTGCTCCAACAGACATGACTTAGCAACGCAGAGGTTGGGGGAGAGTTATCATCCCACTGCATCCACAGAGAAACAAAGAGAAAAGGGATTCATAGAATCATTAAGGTTGGAAACAGACCTCAAGGATCGTTGAGTCCAACTGTCAACCCAACACCACTCAACCCACTAACCCATGTCCCCAAGCACCACATCTACATGTTTCTTGAACCCCTCCAGGGATGGTGACCCCACCACTTCCCTGGGCAGCCTGTTCCAATGCCTCATCACTCTTTCAGTGAAGAAATTTTTTCTAATATCCAGCCTAAACCTCCCCTGGTGCAACTTGAGGCCGTTTCCTCTTGTCCCATCACTTGTTACTTTAGAGAAGAGGCCAGCACCCACCTCACTGCACCCTCCTTTCAGGCAGTTGTAGAGAGCGATAAGAGCAATATTCACACTTTCTCTGCAGGAGAGGTTGAAATAGTTTTAATTTTAAAAATTAATCCAACTTCAAGACAATGCCTATAAAGACTATTAATTTTAAGCTGCCTTAAACTGAAAGAAGAGATCTCGCAGGAAGGCTGGGGAAGAGCGAAGAAGGGAACGCCGGTCAGGCAGCAGCCCAGCTGCTCACACACAACGTTCACTCCCTTCTGTTGGACATAACACGCATGCACAGTAAGCAGATTTCTCATCATTATTTTTGAGGCCGTCAGCATGTTTATAGACAGTCAATCAGTGGGATTTAGGAGAAAAACGAAGACTTTATTTGAAGTCCAGGAAGAATGGGAAGGCGGGTTCACAAACGAGACAGCACATTGTCATAAGCAAAACAATCTGCAAAAAAGATATTGCTTTCTGCTCCATCCTTCCTGCCTGCAGAGAGAGCTCAGCGCTCAAAGCTGTGTGCCTGCCAGTGCCTGGACAGGAACCCTCCAGCTCCCATCCTGCTTTCATAAGGACTTTCTTCAGTTCAGGAAAGTCAACTAAGTTGTGTTTTTGTTTTTTTTTTTTACCCTCTCTCAGATGTGTCTCTTACAAATGAGGAAGCTGCCCATCTTCATCTCAGAGGAAAGCTTTGAATGTTTTAAATGTGCTTCTACGAGGCCAGTAAGTATAAAAATACTGGTTTTCTCTTTGGATTAAAATGTTATCATGTTCTATCTGGACACTATTTCAATTTCTCTTTAAAATGATCTTTCTAAGCAGCAAAGGGACGCAGCAGCTCCCGCTTACAGGTCACCTCAGGTCTCCTGAACCAGCCATGCCCCAGGGTTTTGGTGAAATTCACAAATTCCAAAAGCAAAGCACATTGCCCTTAGCACATAAAACGCTTCTGATTCACAGAATGACACAAATGTAGAAGAAAAAAGGATGTCTGATGATTTTTTGTAACAGATGGCTTTTAGATGGACAGAATACACTTACGCATTTCTTAAACCACCAGACAGCAAGTGATTTTTAACAATGGGCTTGTGTGAAGTGCTACTTGCGTATCAAAAAGACTCTGAAAAAGAATTTCAGGGGTTGAACTCTCACTGCGTTTTAAGTCCTGAACAAAGAATGAGATGCTGTAGCTGCATGACCGTGTGCTCCTTTGTGCTGCGGGAAGGCAGCCTGTCCAAACCACCCAAGCTCTAAGACACGAGGTTACTGCAACTTTCTAATATTCAGATGAAAGAAGTCGTATGAAATTATCTGACATTTAGAAATAAAATGAATAAAAAGGAAAATGACAAAACTTCCTGTAGTTTTCCCATGGAAGTCCATGTCACAGTTTGGCTGTTTAAGCAATAAGACGCATGCAATCCAGGGCACAGTTCAATGTGTACCTGCAATTTTTGAAATTACCACCTCCATTAATTATGACTCCTAATGAGATCTGATAACCGCTTTATGTCTGTAAACATTCCTAGCCACACAAGTGTTCAAAGAAATGATCACTGAAGATCATGTAAGTTAACGTGTTTTACTTCCCACTTGCCTGAAAAAGACATTTGCAGTTTGGCATTCCCTCTCCCCCAGCACAGACTGGCTTTCTTCTCCTCGCTTCCCAGCTCGGAAATGAGCCGTGTATCATTTATACACTTCTGGGGTTTGGTAGAGCACTTTCTGAGGATCACTTTGGAAAATGGTAACACATTTCAAGCCCCAAGAGGGATGCAGGTATAAGCCTTAAAAAAAAAAAACAAAACGGCCAACAACCAGAATGGTCATCAATAATTTTTGCTTAAAGGTATTACCAGCATAACCTAGGGTGTTTCAAATAAAGTATTTCACTATCATGCATGGGATCTACAGTCAGTACATCTCATAAGCTAGAAAGGACCTAAATCTCTGACACTGAACAAACAGCGGACAAGGAACCAAACCCAAATCACAGCAACAACCCCCTGGCCAAACCCAAGCCCACAGGATTTAGCTATTTCAGAAGCAAGCGTACACATATGCAAGATTTTATCCCTTGGAGCTCATTGATTCTGGAATCACGAGCAGCGTCAATAGGTAAGCGCACAGGCTGATCTCATCTAAGAGCTACGGGTTCATCTGTTGAGTACCTTACAAAACAGCAGAGATCAATCCTGCCTGATGCAAAGGTTAAGTCATAAGAATAATATTACGTAACGTGCCACAAAACGTTAATTTACAAGATGGGAAATTTAATGCTTTTTTTCTCAGGAGCTTGGTGACACTCTACAACACCTTATACACACAAAAAGATGACAGAAATGAAATAAATTTTTAAAAATATATTTTTGTATGTTATTCCATTTTGGTTTATATTTTGTTTCCTTAGTTGATAATCTTTGAGACAAGAAAAAAATATGCTGCTGGTGAAGTACTAAATCACACCAAAAGAGCTAAGGTTTTGAGATGAAACAAGAAGCTGATTACACATGCACCGAGTATACCAGTCACTAAGCGTTTCTGGATTGCAGGGATAAGATACTCTCTTTGCTTATTACTGCCTCCTTGATCCAAAGAGATTTAAGCAACTGTTTTCAATTAGATGTTTTTAAGCTAGTAAAACTACATCCATAAAGACATATTTATAGAACAACTTAAAACTAGAAGAATTAAAACGACTACAAAACTGATGAATTCCATTCCCCCGCCCCTCCAGAATCATTTACTGACCATTAACGAGCAAAAAGCACTGCAATTTTAAGAATTAATCCACTGTCACAAAATTAAATCAGATACACTAGGAGGGATAATGACAAATTGGTGGCTCCAGCGTTGTCAGTTTGCGGGTGATACAAGTTCAAGTCGTCTGTGCTAGGGGCCACTCTGTTGGAACAAACATGGACATAAAAGGTAACAGGAACAGCGCAGCAGCACTGACTGAATCCCTTCTGTCACCGAGGATGCAGACTGGTAATAAGCAGCATAAGGGAAATATTGCATTTTAGACATGATCTGGCTGGTTCCAAGACTGCCAGACCTCAGCGCACGGAAATAAAAGACAACACAGTAATGGAAGTCAATGAAAGAGATGATACTCATTCCCCTCTACATTCCTCAACACCAGCGCCCGGCAGCGTGGCTTTGCTACACATGACTGCTTTCATCCCCAGTAACCTATGACGAATATTCTGAGATTTACAGAAACAAAACTTAGCTTTGATAGTTTTCCCCCGACTGTTACTTAAACAATATTTGCCTAAAAAACCCTCCCCAGCATGTGACTCCAAATATTTGCAGGATGAGTCGCCTTATCTCTAGTCTCAGCAGAACCCGCAGTGATGGCAGAGGCTTCCCCAGGAGCCCGCCCGGAGACAGCCGGAGCCTCGAGCAGGGTCACCAGCCAGCAGCATCGTTAACCAAGTACCTACGGACATCTACCTTCTGTACCAGACCGCCCCAGGGCTAGCTCTGGTTGGAAGCACGATAACTGGTGAGGAAAGCACCCCAGCCGCGGAGGGGCAGGGGCAGCACGCTGCCATGTTCCAGCCCTGCCTCCTGCCGCAGAACTCGGCTGAAGAGGCTCGACTCCACCCAGCATCCTAAATGTCAACTTCTCTACACATCCCTGCAAGCCCCGTTTGTTGCTATGTAAGCACGTTGTCATGAAAACTCTTAAAAGCGCATTAGCAGTGGAGTGACTTTGAGATCCAAATCCATCATTTAAACATACATATTTTATACATTTAATACCCTTCAGAACGAGGCCATAAATACAAAGCATGAACCAGCATCTCAGCTACCTTCTGTCACAGTGTGGCGTCCACATGGGCACCCTGCCCCACGGTTGACGGGTGCTGCGCCCAGGACAGCCCCATGCCCTGCACTGGGGACGTGGGAGATGCTCTGGGACGGCACATGAACCTCAGAACCAACACAAGAGCCCTCGCAGGGAAGTACAGGAGAGATTTTATTTTCTGTTTGTTTGTTTGTTTTTTTAAAATTAAGACTCTGCAGCTCACATTTGCTTCAGATTAAAAATATTACATTTGTTGAATGAGAAACTCTGCAATAACAAGGCTCATCCAATGCCTTTTATTCACACAAGTGTCCTTCTACATGGTAAAGGATGGCTCCTGAAAGAAAAAATTACAGGATAAAACCAAAAGTGAAGTTTCATACCATTATATCCAAATTGGCAGGACAAAACTACAAAATAGAAGCGAACATAGGAGCAAGTGAAACAACACGGACAGGGAAGCAGTAAACAGCCTTGCCTGAGGCACAACGCTAATGCAAGACTAACGCAAAGCACCAAGAGAACCAGCACAGGTGACAATGTGCATGGTGATAAACCTAAACCAGCATGTGCGACTGTCTCAGGTCGTTACCGAGCAGGTATTATGTATCTCTATAGATGTATGCAGCGTAGAAAACCTCATGTGAACGTACAGCTGATGATAAAGGTCTCCCACGCAAAGCGTGCTGTCAAACCAATACAGCTAATCTGCGATTCCAAATTCGAGGTCAGTACATCGTAGAAATTTCTGTTTTGATAATAACTTCTGGCATTTAAAACAGATAATCTCTAAGCAAGTTCTGGTCTTGCTCATAAACCACTAAACCCCTTCTTTTCATTCTATACATTGAACAATGTCTATAAACCAGATTACAGCACTTTGGCTACTATTCTTGAAATAAACTAGGCTGAGACATTATGTTAAGAAAACTCCACCACATCAGAAGCTTTATTCTGCCTATTTTCTTTTTTTTTTTTCTTTTGTAATTATAATTTACAGTGAACCTCTTCCCCAGTAAGCTGGCTCGGGGAAAAACCACTCTGAAAGGCACCAGCTACTGATGAATTGTCTTTATTAATTAAGTTAGAGAAACAAAAACCACAGTGGTTTGCAGTGCTGCAACTCGCAGCAGAACCCACAAGCTTGAAGGCACAAAGTGGTGTGGAAGTGAGAGCCCTGCCCTGAGCAGCTCCTCCACCTACCGGGGGCTGAAATTCCACGAACAAGGGGGTTTTCTCTCTCCCTTAACCTAAGGATTTAGTCCTTTGAACAGCTGCTTTGGACTTAATAAAGCACCACAAAAGCCACTGCCTTTACTGCATTAAAAATGGAAATAATGGGTACGAAGCAGAAGTAGCTTTTATAATACGCTGATATTTAAGTAGTTCAGCTCGTGATGGGGTTCGTTGAAAGCGGAGTAGACAGAAGAAGAGAGTTCAGAAAAGCATTTAATCTTGGCGAGTTTCAAAGACCTCGAGATTTTCCTTTTAAGTTTTAGCAGCTAGAAGATTCAACTTTTCACTTAGGAGTTGAGACCGAGGGCATCGAGGAGAATCTCTGGATTTAGCACATTGGTGCGCTTCCCCGCAATAACCGGCTGCGACGGCTCCCACCGCACAAACCCCGCGGCACCGCGCAGCATCCTCTGATCTGAGCCCGGGAAACCACGCCAAGGAAGGGGGGGGGGGGTCGGCACTGGGATTTCTTCCTTTAAACATGCAGTAGATGGAGCAATTCATAAGATTTTCAACGAAACTTTGAGATTCTCTTATCGAAGCCAGAATTCTCTTCGAAGAGCAACACTTTATCTAATGTTCCCTATGTACAGGCTGCCTCTTCCCCTGGCCATTGGCTCTTCTGCCGCTTGCCCACTCGCCGCTTTGGGTGGTTTATCCAATCTCACACGCCTTTTATGGAAAGAACCAAAATACCTTCAATTTGCACGTGCAGTTAAAAAGGAGGCTTATCCACACAGCTAGGATGTGCTTCATGCAATGCTGGTAACTGGGAAGTTTAACTTTTGTTAAAGAGGACATAAATAAAAAAATAAATAAAAAGCCCCCAAGAAAGTGGATATTTTTCTTACTTACTTCAAGTGTACAGATTTTGAGTATTTTTTTTTTTTTTTTCTGTGACAAAGAATAGATACTTTCCTGGGGGACTGTAATATCCCTCAGTGTGTTTTCTACCACAAATACAGCAAAAGAAACACTTTTTCTGAAGAAGTCATGGAAACTGGGAAATCAAAGACACAAGCCTTCATTGAAAACCTATAATTTTAAAATTAAATTTACATGTCAGTGGATCTTGTGAGCTTTGCCTGTGTGTTTTTTATAATGTACGTTTCCCGTGCTTTTTCCCATGGGTATTATGCACTATTTCTAAACTGGGATTACTCAAGTTGAAGTGTGATAAAGGGCACATTATGGTTATATTAAGCAAAACAGGGAGGAGAAAGCTTTTACATCGTCCAAAGGAAGCTGTGCTCAGAGCCTCATTTCTGGTGACAAGCAGAGCAAGGCAACCAGTCAGCTAGAAACTGCTGCTCTCAAATTAACGCTTTGTCTTGAGAAATAGGGATTTCTTTTATCCTTTTTTTTTTTTTTGGTTTGTTTTCTGCTAAAAAAAAAAAAAAAAAAAGGTTTCCTTCAAAATCATTAACTCGTGCTCTGGGGTATCATCAGAAAATTGTTGTGAGCAACTAAACAGAGATGAAAGCTCTGTGTTGTACATCGGTGTGACTTGTACGATCACTTTTTGAAAGAGCTAACAGAGGAGAGGGGATTTCTGAGCACAGTTTGGGTTACCAGCTCATCTTGCTGCTGTTCCCAGAGGTTTCACAACCACGTTGTTATTCTTTGCAGCTCACCCGAAAGATGCAGGAACTTGCTGAACTTGCAAGGTCTCCGCAGTGCCCGGCCCAACTAAAAAGAACTTGTCAACAGTGCTGCAGCCGTCTAAACAAGCAGCAGCTGGATGGGAAAAGGAGGGCACGTCAGCTCAGAGCGGCAGAAAAGGTTTTTTCACGGCAGCTATTTGCAACCCTCCAAGGAGCCGCAGAGGCTGCCCATTAAAACCCTGTTAAAACACTTCTGATGTTGTCAGCAGTGGAGAGCTGAAATAGCACAGCGATCGCCGAGATGCTATCTGCCTCGAGCAGTTCAGTGGTACTGTCAATAATATGAGCAAGAAGGTACGAGATGAGCAACAACCTAATTCCGACATCAAAATTTCATAAACTCCCTCAGCTGGTAAACACTAGAGATGTGGGCAAACACAGGACAGCCAATAAACCACCCAGAAAAGATGACCTTCGGGCTGGAATCTTTCCCAAAAGCTTTGAACCTTTGAGTTAATTTACACTTTGAAAGCAAAGCAGTGTAACGGCAAAGAGAAAGCTGGAGGAGCGAGGTGATGGCTCTCCCATCAGCGCTCCTCATCTGCTCCCAAGCTTTGCACTTCTGACCAAGCCCAGGGATAAACCACAACAGGCATACACACTTCCAAATATCCCATAGGTATACCTGTAGTTCCTCCCCACTCCCCTCTGCTTTGATTTTTGAAAGCACTGACTCCAGAGCTGTTCCTTGGGGTAGTTTTTGCAAACATAATCCTATCAGGTGAGAAAATTTGCTATTTGTCCTCCAGGAGAGCAGTGCCTCGCCTGAAAGCAGACCTCCTGATGTGCCAGGGTACTAAAACTGTGAGTAATGATAACAGAACCATTTACTTCTCTGCTACTCTGTGCTCATGAGTAAGTACTACTCACAGTGAATAATGGCCGGAGAAACAGGGCCAAGGTGAAGAGTTATTTATAATACGGTAGCCAATGAGTAAGTGCTTAGCTATGAATTTACTGCTCTGGCTACAATTTCATGAGAAAATGAACAGAGCCAGCTTTTGGTTTTCCAGTTTTAAAAGCTATACACCCACTAAAACCTAGTAAAAATAATTTGGGAAGGATTGGGGTAGTTATTTATAAAGCAACCATGAGAGAGATCATGTGCATCTCGGCTGAGTGCAAGATAATCGCAGGTGCTTGAGTTTCTTAGATACCGTCCTCAGAATTGCTATGGCAGCCAGGGAAACTCTTAGACTCATCATCTTAAACCAGTATCAGATGCTTCCCCCTTTTTATGCAACAAATAACCACTGCAGAGAGCCAGAAGGCAAAGCTCGCTGGAAAAGAAGCAAAGAATTAGACTGTCATCTGCTCAGCAGCCCTGGGTTTGGAGGTCAGAACATCCATCTCCTTTTCTATACCAAGTGACTGAACTTTCTGAAAAAGCGTCTGTCAGGTCTACCCTGGATTTGCAGAAGATCCCGCACAAGCAATTATTAATTATTAACAACAATTTTTAATTGTTTCTATCAGCCCAGAATGAGGCAAAGATTATTTCTAGAAATGCATTACTTTCACCCAACGTAGTAATAATATATTTGGGCATATAAAAATGCCTGACCAGGAAAATACTGGGACAACATGATCAAACTCACCACTCTTCTGAATTCCCTACGCAGAAACACACCACTTCCCAGTACGCCCTGCAGAATAACTGGATATTTTCCAATTGCCACATTACAGGTCATGGCTTACTGGTGCAAACTGGGATTCTGCTGAGGACCTGCTTATTGACTGGAGTGTGGATGGCATGACACAGCAGGAGACTTGGGCTTGCCATTGCATATTTGTATAGAGAGGACTTTATAGAAGTAAAGGAGTATGTTTTAGGTTGGCCAGTATTTTACCCCACGAGGACACATGGCTCAGATTTATGATGGAAGCAGACACTTGGAAAAACAGAAGAAGTAACGATTCTCCAGGACTGCAATTTATTTCTGAATTGTAAACACAGAAGGGATGGCTTCTTATGAAATTTTTAAAACCAACTGCTCATTTTACTATCTGTTGTGCTTCCAGTTTGGAGAGTCCAAGGGGTATATTTTCACCTTGATGTACACAGAGTTATGCATGAAACTATGCTCTTCAATCTTTCTACGGGGAGTTGGTGTTAGCCGCCTTATTTCAGTGCCGCTGAGCTCGCTGCACTGGCCTGACTTCACCTTGGGAGACGCTCACTGAACTCAGGTCAGAGCCATCTGAAAAGCCTCATCAGGCACTTTTGCAAATCCCAAGTATCTTATACATTTTCACATGTCTTACGATTTTAGAAAGCTGTCTTTTCCCTGGCCTTATCTAAAGGAAAAATTAAAAGAAGTCAGTATTAGAAATAAGGAATACAAAGAGTAATGACAGTCTTATTTCCCCTGGTCTCACAAGCCTGAAGTTAAATACTTGTCTTCGTACAACTGCTTCCCTTCTTTACCAGCTAAATATTGTGGCACCATGCAACTAGAGCACGAAGAATGAAATCACAGCGACTTGAGATGAGTGTAACTTTTACAAGAGTCAGCTATCCCTGAGAACCCCGCCAGTCAATAACCCAGCATAAATTAACTCTGGCAAATAATAGGTGTGTTGACCCTAAATTCATGAGGCAATAAAACCTACCGACAGCCTGTTGTTTAAAATACTCAGGCACTTCTCAAAGACAATATAGTTTTTGTTTGTGAGCAAGAAGATCATTAATTAGGGAAGCTTTTAAAAAAGGTTTTAGTATCATTAGCAAAAATTAATAGGAAAATAAATTAACTTCCAACATCTGACACCAAGTTTGAAAAAAGAAAGGCATTAAAAACCCGAAGCTGTCTCACCGGTACCGGTCCTGAGGACTGCACCCTGTAGACCCACTTCTCCACAGCCCTCCATGGCCACAATAACAACTTTAAATTTCCTCCTTATTGCATTTTGAGTTAGAGACGCATTGCTGTGAATGTGTATCTGTCCTACAGTGGAGTCACAGCAACACAATTTGAACCAACTCTGTTCATCTTTTCAAATCCGCAACAATCAAAATATACTTAAAACCACAAAGCAATAATCTGTTCTTCCAAATTTGTTTTCTTTCTGAGAGCTTTTTAACAATAGCGGAGCTCAGGTAAAATGACTATTCAACAGCTGTCCCATTCAAAAGCTCTGGGGTGAATTCTTATTCCTTGAAGTTTTTCTAATTCTTCAGAGAGTCTGTTTACAAATGCAGTATTTTAAAGCAACGCACCATGAAAAGTGGCCCAAAATATTTTATGGCTTTGAAGAAAATTCTCTTTCCCTTTCCCCTGGATAATTGCTAAGAGAGGCCACAAGCAGTCTGCCAAACAATCATTACGTACGAAGGACTGCACATAATGCAATTGTCCACCATGTCAACCATGCCAGCTACAGAATTATGAAAGATTTATACCTCCTTCATAGTAAAATTATTTAGCAAGTGTCACACAGCACAGCAAAAACCATGGGTGTGTGACTGAGAGGGAGCCAGGTTCAGTGCAGAGCTCCAAACCCAATGGCCAACGAGAGCAGACTCTGCACGGAAAGTGTTCATACGGCCAGAAAACCAGAGGGTGACAGAGCACCATTTTCTGTTTTTCTAGAAAGAAAGAAAATACAGAATTTAAAATTTAAAAATGGAAGTTATACAGAAAGGAAAATTAAATATTAATAATAGATATCATATTTTGGAAAATGAACTGGGACAATTGAAATGCACTTGTCACTGCAATTGCTGGGTAAATCAAACCCGTGTTCTCGGACAGACTGCCTCATTTAAGCCGAAGACGTACTTTCCTCTTAGCTTCTCCTTCAAGCTTTCCTTCTATGAGAACTCAAGTCATTAACTTGCCAGGGGAAGAAATTTTCCTCTTCAATACCTTTACATTTGTGTAAAACAAAATTAGACAAAACGCTGATGCAAGCCCCAAAGGGAAGATACTCGCGCGGTACAGCACACCCCTGCCTGCACCACCTTAAATCCAGCCCTCGCCTACGCCTGGCTCAGGATCTGGGCGTCCCCACGACGTATCTGCCTGCTGGGATGGAGTTTATTCACAGGAAATACGAAGGGAAAATTCACGCTCAGCTGCTTAATGAGAACTGACATCGCATCTCCAGAGAGAGAGAAACTTTGGATGTCAGGCAGGTTAGCATAGGGCAAGCAGACGGTCAATAAAATATTCAATAAAGGACTCTGATATGATAGATCTAATACTGTGGAAAAAGCCAGCAGTCCTTTTTTTTTTGATAAGAAAACAAGTTTACAATGGTGGTTAGAATGGTCTGTACAATATTAACCTCCTAAAACTTGAGGACAATCGCAACTGGTTTTTGAACCTGTTATAAAAGGTAAAAACAACCTAAAGGCTCACGTAACACAAGAGCTGCTTCTCCAGACAGCAAAGCAGGGCATTCGGAGCAAGTGCACACACTGGTTTTTAGAAAATCTCTCCAAAATAATTTTACAACTAATTTTTAATTATTAGGGGAAAAAAAGAAGAATAGTATCTACTGATCACCTAAACCAGACGATGCTCAGGGAAGCAGTTACAACCCCACCTGCTCTGAACCCAGCAGAGCCTGTGCTGACCCCAGCGACCCGGCAGCAGTCCTGGGGCCGGATTCCCTCCTGCTCATTTCTCCAAGCTGGATTGCTACTAGATTTCCTCTCTGAGCAACTTTTTCGTGATAGCTCTTTCATGCCCTCCTGTCAGCGACTTCTTAAACCTTCCCCCCCCCCGGCCTCACGGGATTGACGTGTTCGGTAGGAAAACCCTGGAGGGATCAAGAAAGCAACAGGCCATATGCAGCGAATCCCCGCAATCATTCTAATGAAGCTAAATCTTTGAGTTTACATAAAAGGAAAATTAAATCAAGCACTGGAGTGGATTGGAAAGAAATACACCAGGAGATGGGTAAAGTTAATCACGTCTAGTTAAGGCTAACGCTGACCTGCTCAGGCTTGCCTTGGAGATCCTTCGGACTCGCTCTCAGTTTGATCTAGATGGGAACACGGATGGGCACAGAGCTGGAGCAGCTGCCCTGGATTTCTGCAGGGCTCCACATCTGCAGGCTGCAGGGAAAGCACCACGTCATCCCTGCAGCATCGCTGCTGAACATCGTGGATGGAAATAGAGGAAAGCAGGGCTGTGGGTCATGACTCGGGGACTCCTGAAGCTTGGCCCTGTCCTTTAAAGCCCACAGGCAGTAATGTGTTTAATAGGTAAATCAGGGAAAAATGTCACCTCAGCGAGATTACAAAAGAAAAATTTCATTCTCGTATTCTGTCTTTCCTGTGACTCTTCCAAAGGGAATCCAGGATCAAACAAGAATAAATTTCTTGGTTCATTCAGCCATTCTAATATGGCACCTTCTACTTTTTTTTCCTCCTAAAATAAAATTGTGCCTTCAAACAACAGGTCCCCAATGTTTTAACGTAAGCCCCTCAGACTCGCGACAGGGAGCAGCCACGGGGCCCTGGACAGGAGGGTGGCTGGCAGCAGCTCCACCACGAA
Organism: Pterocles gutturalis; assembly: GCF_000699245.1. Lineage (NCBI taxonomy): Eukaryota > Metazoa > Chordata > Aves > Pterocliformes > Pteroclidae > Pterocles > Pterocles gutturalis. Next base: position 127,474 of record NW_010140733.1, read on the forward strand.
GCCGAAGGGCTGGCATGCACAGGCTGCTGCACGCTTCGCAGGACCTACCCAGTCCACAGGTTGACTGTTGTAGTTCTGACATCTATAATTTAAGAAACTGAGTTGTATTTCCCAAAACACTTAGTTTCATGCAGTGCTGAAGCAAATATATTCCTCTAACTCGTTCTGCTTTAACTGATATCAGCCACACAAACCACACAGTCCCCCGATGAAGGAGCAAAAGATTAGGATACGAATCTGTCAAGTTTAGAATATTTTTTTTCTGTATAGCTCTGTTAAATGGCTGAAGACAATAATGCTTCAGTATTTTCTGAGAATAACTCATTTGTTCTTTATTTCAGTGTTACAGAAAAGATTATTTGTAACTATTCACTTCCTTACAAAATATTCAGATTCTTCAATGAAAAGAGTTTCCCACATTGTGTAGCCACCCACACAGCTCCATCTGAACGTGAATGAAAAGCTGTGCTTGATGCTGTTGAATCTGTTAACCTCTTATGGTTCTCCAGCTCTGGTGAGACACTTTTCTGCATCTACACAAGGCAAAGTGTTGAACACAAGCTGGATGCTGGTGATTACAGCAGAGGCATCAGATGATGATGAGTGAAGCGATTTCTGAACAATGTGTGTCTGAAGTGGTTCCATTTCTGGCAAGCTAAAACTAAATTGAAGCTTTCTAAGAATTAATTGTAACGTATAACAGATATCATTAGTAATGGGATATATAACATCTTCCCTTCTAGTTTCGGCTGCTGGTGTCAGCTTTGACCAGTTCAAGCGCAATCAGAAGCCATTACCATCTAATGACTAGTTAGTGGTCTGTGTGAAACAGTCTAGTGGTTTAAGTCCCGTCCCTAATCGCGCATGCCACCATCGTCATAATTAGCACTCACGATAGCAATCCCACCAGCGCCCAGGGAGAGCGGCTGGCAGATGTGCTCAGTGCACATGAATCAAATTACCGAAGGAACACCCATTCAAATCCTGATGTCTTTCCATCTAGCACTAGATAATGGCTTAATATAACTCTTTTTTTTAAAAAAAGTGTAATTTGCACTGAACTGCTGCTTTTTGGAAAGTCACCTCTGCTTACAACCACCTTGACACCCCAGCAAACTCCTGCTCGATGTCCCCAGCGAGGACAGAGGCCATGGACCCGCTCTCCCTTTGCAGGACCCGCTGCTGCAGGGTGCTCGGATGAGGGCCCGTGTGGGGCAGGACATCAGCAGGGTGCACGGACCCCATGTCGAGTGCCGCCAGAGAAACGACAGCTCCCAGAGTAGCTCCTTTCGAAACGCGGAAAACCTCCTATTAGCTAACTTATATTTACTAAGTGCCTTTAAACCTGAAATACATCTCTCTCTCTGGCCTCTCATGCACGAGCACCATCTCTCCATCCGTGCAAACCTGACCACAACGCTGGTGCCTAGAGATCCTCGAACATTCGGAGCTCCACCATGTGCCTGCTGTGCAGCCACCAGCCTGGTCCCTCTCCAGTAAACGGGGGCACAAATTACCCAAGACACAGCAGGACCCCATCCATAGCATTCTCATAATCCAAGCACACCAAACCACCCCCCTGCAATTAGACTAAACCACGCTCCAGTTGCGCCGTCGTTCTGCAAATCTCCTCATCACAACACATGACTCAGGCACCAGCTCTTTAGAACCTCCAGCATTTCTTCCCCAATTTCCCTACTCACACCCCTGTGAATCCCAAGGAGGTGTGTGAGGCTTAGGCCAACAGATCACTTTTCCCTTCCCGTCATCCCATTTCGCCGTGAAATCCGATTCTTCCATCTGTCCCTTCCTCCTCGCCCCATCTGGTGAAACGCAGCAGTTGCACCAACACAACCCGACGCTCCAGCCGGCACTTGCATCCGCGCCACATCTGCGCCACAGCAGCGCGACTTGGCTCCTTTAAGAGATCACTAAAAGAGATGTTAGTAAGTTGAAGAAATTCAGAGAAGAAAAAAAAAAAAAGAAAGAAAAAAAGAGTTGCTCTTCTTTGAGAGCGGGCTGGAATGGAGAGCTATCTTCATAAATAGACAGGAAACAGAAAAGACTAATGTTGGGCAGATGACAGATCCCTGAATTCAGTTAACTGGCCTTCAAGATATGAACTGTTCTATTAAACATAGAGGCATTATGTTGGTCATCCACTTTAAGCCCAAGAGTGATTAAAATGCTGGCAGAAAATAAAAACTGGCTATTGAAGAGCTTGCCCTGAGGTCCTAATTTCAAATCAAATTTTACAGCACCGCACAGGAACAATGGCAGCCCAGTACTCCAAGTCTTCTTTTTGTCACTTTGTACAAAGAAACCCCCTCAAACTCTCTCAAAGAACAATGGCCCCTCTAGATTCGCAACTACGCCAAGAATGGGCTCAAACCATACAAAAACACATTTTAAAAATACATTTTACACTGCCCTTGACATTTGAGATAAATAGAAGCCAATGCATTGAAATTCCAAGTATTTTTTATATCCTTTCACAATGTGAATTTTTTATTTTCCCCAGTCTACTTGATCTTTGACATTCTGGCCTCTGCAAAAGGAGGACACAGCAGAGCAGTCAAAGAAATTAATTATGCAGATAATTGCATTTTATTAAAATGATTACTGTAGCAGAGAACTCAACAAATGACAGCTACACGAACCTGGCCCCCAGAAGAAAATAAGAGGACACCAACAGTTCATTTTTAATTGAAAAACTTCTCAGCTATTAACATTTAATTATCTGTTACTGATATATGGCACTAGCTTAATTAGCATTTTTCTATACGTCAGGTTTGCCTTAAAACTTAAAAGTTCTGCTGAGCTGCTGCAGATTCCCCGTCTCTACAGTCTGATTTTATTTGAATTTGGCAGCTTGGATACGGCCAGTTGTTTCCTAGTGAACAGCACACAAGACCATATGTTTCAACATTTAAGCAATTTAGAATCAGAGGTATAATTCTGAGTGTCCTTAGCAGAAATTGTACATTAAATACCCAAAGGATCTGAGCTCTACAAGAGATACAGCCTTTTTTAGCACTTTTCCCATAGCAACAAAACCACTCTATGCTACTTATATCATCTCCTCGAACCACAAGCATGCCGAGAGCCTTGGTGAGCTGACTAAAGTCTGCAGCCAGCCGTTCCCAGGGCTGCTGTGCTTCCAACAGCAAGGGACGAGCAAGTCTGGCATCTTCCCCTTCTCTCTCCTGCACCTCTCTCCCTTCAGGCAGGATTCATCCAGAACCGCCTCCGAAGGATGCCCACAGTCAGGACTCGTACCTGGTTTCTTGACTTGTGGACATCTAATTTGTAAGAAGACATTAATTCTCTTGCCAACCAAAAATAAGGTCAAACATGTCGCTTGTGGTGTTCTCCTCATTTCTGGGATGATGAACATCACCAGAACTAAAGGTTTAAATCAAGATATCGCCAAGGTAGGTCTGGCACGATGCGCCATGCCCTCATACTGGTGCATCCACTCTGCTTCTCCTGGCATGAGGTCACGCAACCTCCGAACTGCACCCGAACGCTTTAAAAGTAGGTTCAGAGACAAAAAAAAAAACAAAAAACAAAAAACACAAACAACAAATCCCAAGAGAAAAAAAAAAATTAAATCAAACTACATCAAGGAATCTATTAGCAAGTCCTGTTTTAATCACAACACCTGCAATAAAAACAGAATGAAATTGACAATCCAAAATTAAAATTTAGTGATATTTCCTTCTTAGAGGATAGGCACAAAACAAGAAATCCAGGAGTTTACCCAATACCCTCAACAATTTGAGTGAAGGCTTGTTCTTAAAAGTGATGGACCTGACCGTGACCCCCCACATCCCACGTATGTACGGAAAGTGAAGAGAAACAGTATTCAAAAATATTTCCTTAGAGCTTACATTTAAATCCTGTCATTAAGTAACAAATATTAAAATTGCTAATTGTAATTTCTAGATATAAAATGCTTTTAAAGTATTTTTCACCAATATATGAAGGTTGTTTCCATCTGGCGAAGGGTCTGTCTGTCATTTTGACGCGGTACCCTGGTACAGAAATTCACTTCAATGCACGAGTGATTCCCAGTGATTAAAACAAGCAAACAAAACCTCCAGAAGTAATTCCATTTGTGGGTATTTCCTTCAACAGCATTAATAATCTAATGCATTTAAAAGGAAGATTTAGAATTATAATTCACTTGTATTTCACAGGATCAAAAATGCAATATATGTAATATAGCCACGGTATGCAAACACCAACGCATCAGGAAGGAAGGTATTTTGACGGTATTTATGTCTGTTGTGCGCGAGTTCGATGTCAACACCTTTGTAGGTCACTTAAATTCTACTTTATCAATCTACTTCAATAATGTAAAATCCAAATAAAACATTTATTACTCAGGTAGGTCTGAAAATACACGTTCAGTGGGATGTAGCTCAAAGAATACCCAGATCAGGACTGAAACCTAGGTACAGGGTTCTCATTTGGAAGGAGCTTTAAAACACAACACCCAGTCCCTAGTGATCTGTACACTTCATAGAAGACATGATCTTCTATACATTGCTTTATCTTTTCTATCATCAACTGCAAGTTTACAAAAACACGTTCAATAAACCTGCTGATTTTATTTCTTCACTCCGAAATGTCAGAGAAATGATATTTCAGAATAAAGAACCCTGAAAGGTTCTGCAGGCCAGTATGTTGTTTCACAGTGTGTCTCTCCTGCTGCTGAAACTCGCAGCATCTTCAGTAGAAAGAGTGAATGTGTGAAACGTACAGAGTGGAAAGAAACGCCCGCTCCCGAGAGCGACCGGCTACCTGGGCGCGGAGGAGCCCCACATCTCCTTGCCGAAGCTGCGCAGGTTATTCTCATCTCTTCTTTCTCACCAGAAAATTCCATCCCGACCCTGAGAAACACTGTCATCAAAACAAGGATATTTCCATGAAACATATCTCCACTGCGAAAACATTTAATAAAAACATTCCCATCCCATTCTAATTTTAATTCGCGCTAAGTTTCAATGCAAAGAACATCAGACGCAGCTGTCTGATTGCGTCTTCCAAAGCATCCCGATTGTTGAGTTCCCTACCCAAAATACGAAATGAAACCTATGGCACTTAGGAAAATTAAGCTTTAACTAACTAAATAAAATGCTGCTTAAATATTACTGGACTCTCTGGCTATATCTAACAGCAAGACTACTAAATAAAGCCCTTGTAAGAAAAAACGCACACTGAGGGAAAATAGGATTGTTATTTTTAACACTGATAATCTTGTTTAAAAGAAGATTCCTTCCTGTGTTTCATCATTTCACGTTATGTTCAATCACAGAAACTAATGTGGGAAAAAAAAGTTCAGAAAAATCCAGGCCCAGAATATTATGGAAAAAAGAACCACCAAATGTAAAGGTCCTGTAATATTTGGTATCTTTAGATTTTTCTGCACTGGTTCACATGACCCCCAATTTATTTTTAGAAAGGCAGCAATTCCCACTTGGACACGGTGCAATACCTTGTACCCGAATGTTGCTTTGCACAAATAAACCATAGAAAGTGTTGACTTAAAAATAAAACATTGGAAAAGGAGAAAGTTTTTTTTCCTCTGTGAAAATTTCCGGAAAAGCTGTAAACAAAGGCAGGTTTGGCTCAGTGGTTGAGTGACTCTGTTGAGCTGTTGAGGATGGAGAACATATCAAACCTCACAGAGTGAGGAAATGTTTGTAAAACAGTTAGTAAATCATAGGCAGCAAGGTCACCGTGTTTAACAGCAAAAAAAGACACTTTGCCAAAACCCCAGCTGTGAAAGGGCGTACGCACACGCGGGATCGTCTCTCATTTATTCTTCTTCACGTCTGCATTTTAAATTTTTTTTTTTTTAATATCTATGTCTTTAAAAGCAGGGAAAATGTACAGGATTTCCAATGGAGGAGGTCTGCCAGGACTGACACGCTCATCCACCAAACACTCTCAATCCCTGGTTTTGTTTCACCAAACAGCCCGTAAGCGGTTACAGCACCAAGAAACTCTCGGCAGTGTGAGCGATCTCCCTACAGATTGATACCGACTGACCTTTTTATCTCGGGGACAGAGTTTTAAGTTCTCACTGCCACTCCAAATTCACACACAGACAAACCCCCAACAATCTGGCCTCTCTGAGAACTGCCATAGCCAGAAGGTGAAATTTTACATTTTTAAATACAGACACTACAAACCCATGTATGAATACAGCCGGTTTAATTCATCTGATGCCAAAAAAACTCCGGAATGATTATTTCAAGTTGAAAAGTTGTCACGAAATCACTTCATAATATGGAGAGATTTATAAAATGACTCACCTGCTACTGTAGAAACCAACCACGCTGCGGTGTGTCACCGGCAGGCAGCGGACAGCAGAGGAAGTACTTAAGCACATACTTGACTCCAACTCCTCGCGTGTTTGGAGTGAAGCACGTAAGGGCTTTGCTGGACTGGGGCCTACGCGCTGGACAGCCATGATAAAAAAAAAATATTCCTTCCAACTTATATATTACATCCCTATTAAAACGTTGGGGTTTCAATCACAGGTCATGACAAGGTTTGAAAGTGTCCTGTTCCTCTGTTCGGTACATTACGAGACAATGCAATCAAGAGCTAGGGAGACAAATTTGCTCTACAGCAATGGTAGAGCTCTACCAATTGCTTATTGGGGAGGAACCCACGGGGCACTGCTCCTGCCTTGAGGTGGCAGAAAAGTGACATTACAGCCAGTGTAAGCACAGGTGGTAGGCAAGAGATTAAATAAAAAATAATTTGATCAATGCCTGCTAAATGTAGGCAAGAACTACAGCATGACATTGAGCTGCTGAAGTTTAATACCAAAGTTAAATGTCTTCTTGCTTCACACTGGAGAAAAAAACAGAAATAGAGAAATACTCAACTTGAGGGGGGCAGCTGTTTCTCTTAAAGTATGAATCTTTTCTTTGATCTAACTCTGCTGTGTTCTTTATAAAGCAAACAATTAAGTTAAAATGACTCCCGAATCCAAACTCTACGTGTCTTGGATAAACTCACAACTTGGTTACAACTTTTCAAACAGCCCTCCTCATCACCGGCCAAACCAAACCCTTCTACCTTCGGAGATGTTTTTATGTTTTGTGGGGTTGGTAACCCACCTACAGATTTGAACTTTGCAAATGAAGCTCCCGCTGCTTTTAAATGCACTTCTAGTCCCCAGCCCTGCTCCGAGCAGTACGGCAGCCACCGGTGGGCCAGCCCCGAGGTCCATTAACGCGGCCAGGCTGGGCTGGGGTGGCCACCACAGAGAGAGAGCCCCACTCGGGCAGCGCGCTCCTGCGCAGACTTGCACTTAAAGCTATGCCCCTAGGAAAAGGAAGGAAGGAAATGACTTTAAGCTACATTTAAGCTACTACTTTCACTGGTTTTGAGGCTTCGAAACCAAAGATGATTACTAAGGAAAAATATTTGTAGTATAAATTTCATACGGGAAAGCACTAAAGAATAATTCATGAGTGAAACTACATTTATAGGGGACTTTGTAAGGATCAAGTTAACGTCAAATACTAAAAATTGAGGCCAACTGTATGTATGCGCACGTGGCAAGGCATTAATTCTTCAGACACTGTGTTTACAGAAACAGGAGTTTCTATATGATTATGATCATATTTCACAAGAGCTCTACCAATCAGCATTACAGGAGGAAGAAGAAATCTATCCTAAAGGCAAGCAACTGGAAAACACTAAGACAAGAGGGTTAGTCTAATATTACGTAAACCTGACTTAAAATAAGTAAACCACAGTAGTGCAACTTCAATCATTTCACTTATCTGTGTTTTAAGACAGGAGACTCCTTCTTAAATGGAAAATCCTACAGTGAAATCAGGGACTTGACTATTAATTAACCAGACCTGTGTGTTAAACATTTCCATTTGGTTAATCTTCCGGAAAGGAATTACTGTAGCACGTTATGAATTCTTCTTCTTTGCTCATCACCTGAAGCTTTCAGCATGTCTGCTACTGTGTAGTTTCTTTTGCAGTCTTTTCTTCTTCTTTGGTCTTTCCTGTTCTGTTCAGTAATATGAATCAGTTGTGCTTTGTTGAGCAGTTCAATGAGATTAAATCAACAATATGCTTTAAACTTCCAGTACATAAGTTAAAATTTACCTCCTTTAATCCATCTGATGTGCTTCAGAACTGTACTCCAAGAACCAGAGATATTAATTAACAGATGATACGTTTACCATTTAATTAATAAAATTTCTAAGGAAAGCTCTTGCTACCTAATATTATTTTGCCACCTCTCATTTAACGCACAACCCTTCCTTCCATGTCTGCATCCGAGACACTCTTGTGTCTCTACAATCACGGAGATATTTAGGGACCTATTCCACCCCATCTTAGTCCACAGGAATAGGAATTTGTTTATTTGTTATCAACGAAGCTAAAACTGTACTGAGATACTCTTCCAAAGGAACTGACGGAGTTCAGAAATTCCCATGAAGCTGTTGTTACAGATGGTGGCTTGTCGAGACGCCTGCAGATCCCTGCCGCGGGAAGCTCGCGTTCTCAGCCCACCGACACGTTTCCCTCGGACAGAAAACTGACCTCAAGTAACATTTGCCTGTTTATTCCTCTAAGCACCAGCTTTGTTACAGTGAAAAACAAATGCCCTTTTTTTGGTTTTGTAAGGTGGATTGTGTGCCCTGGAAGAGAAGTTTATTCGACGTGGATTCTGGACTTGAAATTATTGAAGCACACCCCGTGGATATCATCAGACTCCGATGCTTCCTACCAGCTACTTCATGTAATAGTACTTTAAATACTTTAACTTCTCTATCACTTGTTTTCTGCTTCTGTCAAACTCTCTAAAGAAACACATTTACAATACTCAGCTTTATCATATTCGTTCTAACTCCTGTTACGTGTGAGGGTTGCCAGCAGTGACGCTGCCACACTCAACAGCGTTACTCTTACACGTACTAAGATCTGTAGACAATAAAAACTACAGAAGTATATCTGAATTATTTTGTAAATACAGGTATCTTTTCATGTAGGTGTCTTAATGACAACTTCTGGGTTTCAACACAACACACGCCTCAGTCTCTCAACTTGAAACACCATCATCATCATGTATTGCTTTACACTTCTTGTCCCATTTTGACTGCCTGCCTCCCATTCAGTTCTCTTCTCCGAGTTCTGCTTCACAGAAACTAAGCAAGCAGGCACTTTAGAAAATTAACTCTGTCAAGACAGAAGTCTAGCAACAACCTTCACAAGAAATGACACTGCTTGGCTCTGACATGACTGTGTTCTCTTTCTCCCTTCAATGCTGCATTTCTCCATTGAGCTCACGTCCTTCTCTAATATTAACCCCTGGTATCTTCAAAACCACATTTCAGAAAGACAAGAGTGAAGAGAAAACATTCACAAGACCCAAGCTAGCAACTACAGAAGAAATCAAGCGGTTCTATTAATCCTTCTGTTAATCCTTTATGCTATTAGAACCTCTTTAAAGTATTCTGATTTTTATAGCTATTCTTTAAAGCTGTAAAAGTCTCAAGGTATATCTTTCACTAAAAAAAAAAAAAGTAAAATGACTGTATCTGAGTAAAAACACAGATTAACCTCTTCAGTAAATGTACTTCTAACTGGCCATTAGGAAGCCTCTTCAGCCTTCTCAAACGCCCTCGGTGCACGTTTCTATTTAAAATCAGCACTCCTCCTGCACCAGGGCAGGGGCCAGCCCTTATCTCCGGCAGAGATTGCCGGCCCTGGACCGGCCGGGCGGTGTTTCCAATTTCCTTATATAACAAGGCTCCGATGTCGGGAGGAAGTGGGCAGATACGGAGAAATCAGGGCGGATAAAAAGCACTAGACCCGTAACCTCCGGGGTCAGGAGGTTATGACTTCAGGGTCCAACAGTAAGGTGGAAGGATGTGTTCAGGTAGTTTTAAATTACCTTCGTTCACTGGTCTTTTCCAAGGAAGAGAGCTAAGATCAAATGCAGAGGATTAATATCACATACATGAATATATACACTCAGTGAACATCAACATTACTTCTTTTTTCCAGTTTTCAACTTGGATGCTCAAGTAAGAATTTCATGATCGTCAAAGAAGTGACACCACTGGTCAGGGTGGCATGAAACAAAGGAGCCACGATGTAAAATCAATGACCATCAGCAACCGTGAAAGCCAGCACCATGCTGCTGGCAATAATGCTGAAGGAAAGAATGTTTGATGGTTCATGGCTGCCTAAGTTTCTGCTTGCCTTTCGCTCTACCTCAAAGTTGAGATTTAGCGTTTCCCATCACAGAAGTGGCGGAGTGTTTCTGATGTACCTCCTTTTGGCCATAGGAGTTTGGATTTTTTTGGAGGGGTGTGGGGTTTTTTGTTTGGTTGAGTTTTTTTTTTTTTTTAACAATATCTGAAGAAGACACCAATATAAAGTAAAATAGAAAATGACTATAGCAATCACCGCAGAAAAGTACCAGTCTTGTAAAAAAAAAAAAACAAAAAAACAACAAAAAAAAGAAAAAAGTACCACTTTTGTCAAACTAAAATGAAAATACAGACTTTCAACCTATGATAGAAAGCATTGTGTTTCACATTACAAATACTAAAAGAAAGAGGATGTGTGTTCTTTTGAATAAAAGAACAAACTAAGGACTACTCAGAAAACAGTAAATAACTGAAAATTCAGCTTCTTCATTTCATACATGAAATTAATTTCTTATGTAAAAAAAGAAACAACTTTGATCTTTTGTTATGAAATCAGCCTCTGAACTTCACATAAATTTCCACCTTCATGGACAACTTTGGAAACAGACCTCCATGATCCAGGATTTCCTCATGTGTTACCCAGTGCTAATTAAAGGGAAGTTGTACAATTAACATAACAGAGTAGCACTCGGTAGAGTTATGCACAAAGCACACATGATGAGAAACGTCCTCAGCAATTCACAGGTTAGAGTTCTCGCTCAAGGACAGACACAGTACTGAACACTGTACTGAGCAATCTAACCCGTTCTGCTTCTGTATAAATTCTCTTTTATAGGAGATTTGCCTCAACAGTGAAAGGTACCGTTAGTAAATCAATCCTGAAAAGTCTTCCTCTATTTGTGCTTGAATGAAAGCTACAGAACACAAAGGTCGGTATTTGTTCAGTGATGTAACGTGCACCTATACTACGATCTCCGCATTTCCATGATGACTTTGAAATCGCTGCATCATGTGTCACTGAAACGATCTTTTCTGTACCCCAAAATGTGAACCCACACTTGGGAACTCAAAGGCAAACTACTCACATTTAAGACCTTTTCCCCCAAAGCTTTCTGCACCATGATATGCAGTTGTTAGGGTTAGGATTATTTCTTGACGTGACAGATAAAAATGTGCTAAGACCACAGTTGCAGGTAAAAGCAAATTACAGTAACAAACCACATCTGCCGATTAGGACTCAGAGGCACGGCCAGCAAACTTCTTTGTCTCTCCTTCCTTTGGATCTGACTATAGAAATACTCAGAAGACATCAACGGAGCATAAATCTTCACATCATTCTTCAATCTGTCTACAAATGACCATGACATTACATATAAACTATCCTACAGAATCTATCTGCTTCCCTTTTGAACAGTTAAGGAGTGTATCAGACACCGTGATAAACACAGAAAACCCAGCGTGAATACCAATAAATGCAAGCCTTCCGTCTCGGAAACTCTTCACTTATTTGATTAAGTTAGGTGAAAAACAGAGCAGTCATGCTTGTAGCTTTTCTTCCTTTTTCCTTTCCTCCACTCTTTTTATTTCTAATGCGAATCGGAAGTCTATGTGGAGCAGCCTGGCTAGCCCCGGTCTAACCTCCCCATCTGGAAGGGAACTAACCAGCCTTGGGGCTACTTCCAACCCTTCCCAGCTGTTGGGTTGGGGTTTTTTGTTTTTGTGGGCTTGAGAAAGCATATTTATATAAATGATTGCCATATCCTTTGCCAGCTGTTGACCCTGCTCTTGTCCCGGTTGGGGCATGTTTTTCATTTTTAGCGGCCACAGGCTGGAACTGACCCTGACAGAGTTAGCACGCTATGCAAACAGCTTCACGCGTTCTTGCCGGGACAGATAAGACAATGGCTGCCCAGTGCGAGCCGCCGGCCGGTGTTTCCCTTTGGGCTAATGTCACCCTGCCCTGAGCTGGAAGGAGTGCTTAGGAAAAATAAATGATGAGTTTCACAGCACTGGTGAGAGGCTTCCTGTCCCCAGCAGAAGCGCTCGGTGATTTCAGACACTGCTCCTACTAGCAAAAAGCTTAACAAAGGCGCACGTGAAAAGGCATTTTCGCTCGGTCACGTCTTACGTTAGGCACCAAAAAGGTTCCTGAACTGAACTGTCAAAATATTCCTGAACTATTTCCACAGACCTGGTTTTCCTCCCATGGGACGGGGAGCTGATGAATCTTCACTAAAGCTCTCAAAAAAACCTACAGGTAAATAAAATAAAATTATAATAAAAAAAATCACAACCTACAATGATAATAATTTTAAGCTTCCAAATCAATGCACCTGACAAGGAAAACTCCTTTCTCTGTATCCCAAAGCACTGCTCTGGAAACACATCCCGCGCGCTAACCAGACCCGCATTGCCCCATCACCTGTAGCTGAAACAAGAATGTTTTGAACTGTATTAAAATAGAGGAATGCTCTTAACAAACGCTTCTGAAGACACGGCAGTTCCTCACTTTGGCTGTTGTCTCACTAACTAATAGCACTGAAGTTAAATGGGACAGAGGCAATGAACTCCAGCCTTTACAAGTTTCCCAAGCATTATCAGATTTTTTGATAATAAGTAGAGGTGGCATATGTGTTCTGTTCAGTATGCAGAAGAGCCTCATTTTATTCTCAATGCACAGATTTAATTAAAAATAAATTTACTGTTAACGCTTAAAGTGGTGCCAAGATTATCCAAACAGAAGGTTTATGATACTTAATAATTGATAAGAGGAGGGAAATTCACAGATTGTGACTGATTATTATTTAGTAGGTCTCTTTGCAAAGGTGAAAGTGGCATTACAGCTAGCCAAAAGGAAAAATAAAATCTCCTTTCTTTTACCATTTGTACATTTAGAAAAAATTGAATTTAACAAACACTTGCTAGAAGCATTTGGGGTGAAAGGGATTGCAGATCACGACAGCTTCGCAGATTACTTGGGATAATGTTGAAGGTATTCAAAGTGTTTTCTAAAACACCAGCTTCAGCCCAATTCCACACAAGAAGAGTTTTATTTACTTTTTTTTTTTTTTTTTAATATCAGCACATAGAGGAGATCAGCTTCTTTAAGGCAGTGATTCTCAGCCTGGATTTCAAACCAGCTTTAGCACAACGTGCCAGAAATTTCCACAAGTGCTGAGAGAATTAACTGATGGGATCTTTGAAGCCTCTCTATCCCAGATTAACTAATGAAAAATCTGTGAAATCACAGTTCAATCTTCTTTTTTTTATGGTGTTTGCAATGGCTGGGATGACAAGATGCTCCCAAGCCATCTGGCTCCTCACCCAGGATTTGATTCAGAAAATTAATAGTAACACCATTGGTGTGCACATATTGCAACAATCCAGAAATCTAGTCCTGTTACACAACCCAACGCCGAGGTTTTGTAATTCCCCCAATAGGTTACGTAGATTGAAAATGCTGATGCTAGCCTTAGAAAACATTTTCATACAACGGTGTGAGTAATGAGTGAGCAATTTCCCCAACCCCGCGGCTGCCCTGCGCTCTCACCCCCTGCACTCCCGACCGGAGCCGCCGCCGCGTGCGGGTCACTAATTCCCTTCGTGGTGAAAAGCCCGACTTTGAGCACTCCCCTCAGAACGAAAAGGGAAAAAATATTTTCCTACTTTCATGTATTATGCAAATGTAATATCTATAAATAATGTGGCTTTGTGCTCTCAATAAGTGCCATCTAGCACGTATCAGCCCACGAATTAAATTCTTTTTGTAAGGCTGTCACACAACCTGCATTTTCATGGACGAGCACAAGATCCATCAGAGAGGCAGACTGCAAGTTTTATTTACAAATCCAATTCCAAACATCCAAACGACAGGACTGGGGGAATTTAAAGGCAGCTTTAGACAACTTTTGAGTATAATTCAGAAAATCCATGATTCTGTATTTAAAAGAAAAAGCTTTTTGGCAAAAGTACTACCTACCAAAGCAGACCCAGGGTTGAAAGAAAGTTGCATAAATTATCTATGTTAGATAAATTGTGTATTAAAATGTTACTTTAAAAGATTATTTTAGTTTGGTTGAAGATGAACATCCTACTAGATCGTACATAATTCAAAGCTTATTCCCATTAAAATTCATTAGATCTGTGTATTCAAACCCACCCGGTATCTCCGGAAACACCAAGCTAACGTGTTTAACTGCAACTGGAGATTTTCAGCTTCTTTAAAGGGTTCGAAACAGAGCGTTTGGATGCAGCAGCAGAGATTGCCTGGCAGAGGAGACAGAGCTCTCGGGGAAACGCCGCTGTGTCAAATGCATGAAAAAGTCGGGAACAGCGGGGATTTCAGACAGGTACATTAACTTCCAGAGCACGCCGCAGCGAAGAGATGTTCAGGACTGTACACGATTCAAAACACAGCGTAACTTGTAAATACAGGGCACGTTAATGGGAACAGTTTTGTCTCTTTTAACAGCGCTGATGGATTTCATTACTGTGCGGTAAGAACGGGAATTAGTTAGGTGAGGTCTTCTTCTTTCATTATGAATTTTTAAACCTCTTAAAGGTTCTAGAAAACACAGCATACAAAGTATATTATAAAAAATCACTTTGCCTTTAGAGCATTAAAAGCAAAAGCTTCTAGAAGTCAAAGAGGTGAAAGATCCTCAGGGAATATTCTTTTCCCTCGAAGCCTTGCAGTTGCGACACGTATACTCAAACGAGAGACCAAGGAGCCATGCTCTGCAAACACACCGGCCAAGGGGTTTTGAGCAAGGGGCAACGCTGGTGTGTTTTCCCTCTTGGTGCTCATTTGGAAACACCCTGGTGGAGCGGTTTTTGGAGGGCTGCACTTTCTCAAGAGCAGGTCCCTTCAACACACCGGCTGCACCCCCAAACTACTCGCCACTGCTGCAAACCCCCGTTCCAGGTTCTTCTTGACAGCCTGGGTTTCCACATTCCCAAAAAACCTGACAAAAGTGGAAAAGCTTCTGCCCGTGAAAGAAACACTTCACTTTTTTTCTTTTCTAAAAAGCCCCCTCTACCTCACCAGTTCCAAGTTCAGCTTTCAATGCCCATCTTTCCTATTTTGTGACGTGTCGGATTTGTCCGACCCTGCTCCACCCATGGCAAACTCTCGCCACTTCCAAGCAGAAGGGAAGGAAACCCTAAATAAAGAGTTTTACCTTGCTGCAAACACCAGGAAGCCCATAAGAACATATGGGCATAGATACAATATCCGAGAGGCTTAATTAACCCCAGCAAACCTCAAATCAAAACGCTAGAAAATATCTTACAGCCAAATTACTTGAGATACAAAAGTTTTACTAAGTCGGGCAGGCGGCGAGGCCCCAGTCCGTACAGGGCTGTGCTCTTTGCTGCCGAACTCAGGTTAATAGCCGATGACCCTTCCCATTCTTAACCTCCCGCGCTGACCTCCTGACCTACCCCCAGCGATGGTGTTTATAAGCATGTTGCCACTGGTGTAAATAAAAAAGGAACACAATGTGCTGAAATTGTTACTGGTGATGACAACTGACACGCATTTTACACCGCCAGTGGGCAAAACCATCAATAAATAACTCCAAATCTGGTCTTAATGTGTTCAGAGCTTCTTGCAACCATCATGTCATTTTTGCTGTTTTTCCTCTTTTCCTCTGCATGGATCTTTGTGGGACCAAAAAAAAAAAGGTTCCCATAAGGAAGCCAGACAAAAATCAAGCAGCCGATGGAGAAAGTTTACCAGTAGCATTAGCCAGCAACTGGAATTTCTATCTTCCACTTTCTTTCTCCTTCAGCTATGAAAAAAAAAGTACGAAAATACGTTGCACCATAGATCAACCACAATGGTGTACTTTCCAAAACCTTCGAAGTAAACCAGCATGTGGCCCACGAAGAAAATATAGGTTCTGAAAGTCCCTGCCTATGGGCTGCTGTGAAAAATCTTCTTCTCCACACAGCCCACAGGAAGCTAACTAAAGCAAACTTCTTAATAAATTAACTTAAAAAAAAATATATATATAGAAATGTTTGGCATAAAAATACTGGATGAGACAAAAGGACAGTCCCTAACTCCCACCCATCCCATTTTTTTAAAACTGTCTTTTTAAAAAAAAATTAGTTTCTAAGGTTTTTTTATTGTAAATTCAGGTTTTCAAAATATACAATAATATTTCACATAAACTCAAACAAACCGTAACAGCGGCTTCTGTGTCTGAAATTTGTGTCTTTTACTGAAGATAATGTGACTGCACATGCATTTTTATTAATTTATGTGAATTATTTCCAATTAAAAATTACGTAGAGTATAAATGTTCACACGACTCCTTCCGCTGGAGCTCTGAGGACGCGAGGACAGGGCAGGGATAACACGTATCGGCGATCACAGCCGGACCCACCGCCCCGGGACAGACCCCTCGCGTTGCCAACTCCCTGGTTGCTCTCTGTCAATGGCTCAAATGAAAACAGAGAGAAAAAACAAAGGGGAAACCACCAACCCAAGATTTCAGACAGCTTTAACCATTTCTGAGTTGAACCAGGCTATTCAGTTCATCTCATCGTCTAAACCAACTTGTTGAGAGAGTGTATGAAATACTGCTGCAAAGGCCACCCCCTGACAGCGCAAAAACCCAAAACACCCCCCAGAAACCAGCAGATTCCTGACAACCGACTGATCAGGAAATGCAGAAAAAAATATCAAAATGTAAGGGCTTCTGAAAGTCCTGTTTTATCAGCTATACTCTAGGTCCGGTGCTCAGCTGCTTCTCCCAGCTAACATGCAGAATCTTTTTTTTTTTTTTTAATGGCAAACAGCTAAAATCCTTTTTTGTTCATGTTGTTGCTGCTGCTACAATTCAATGAGACAAAAGGTACATGAGCATGTTTTTAAAATGAACAAGTTGTACAAATGATTATAGTAGATGTAACAGCCTATAAAATACGATCAAATAATAGCCATCTATCTTGCTCAAAAAGAAAGATTAGATTATGTGTAATTGTAAAATCTAATTTTCATTCTCCTATTTCCAATTTAAATTTCCACTTTTATGAAA
Source organism: Pterocles gutturalis (assembly GCF_000699245.1). Classification (NCBI taxonomy): domain Eukaryota; kingdom Metazoa; phylum Chordata; class Aves; order Pterocliformes; family Pteroclidae; genus Pterocles; species Pterocles gutturalis. The sequence goes on from NW_010140733.1 coordinate 144,728, forward strand.
TATTCTCTGCTTCAAAGTTGTGCATGTGTAAAAGATGCTTTGACATGCTTCTAATTGATTCGTTTTACACTATCGAAAGGATAACAGTGATTTGCAAAAGAATTTTTTTTCTGTCTTGCACACATCTCTCATTTGCCCATCTTAATTCAATTAAAGGAAGCAAGGACGGTTTGACCGATGAATGAACCATATTTTAACTGAGGACATTTCTATGTAAACTGGAATACACCAACCGCTAATTCTCAGCCAGTTACTTCCGATCTGCAACTTTTATTTTGAAAGGTCATGGCATGGTCACCGAAAAGACAGAGGATATTAAATGCTGGCAAGTATTTTATAATAGCGCAAAACTGCAGGCTGATATCAAAAGCAAAAGATTTTAAACTCAAATGCCGTTTATATGCAAACATCCAGTATTTATCCCTAGCTATCAGGGTAGCTGGAAGTTTAAAGCAACCCCTCTCCCTGCTCAATGTGTTGTATGTCTATTCCTTGGAAGCACAGTAAAAAAAATACAATTTTTCTATTTCCCATAAGCACTATTTTCTATCGTTGGTAACCGGTATAGCCAAGACACTAAAAATACCACTTCTGTGCATCCTGGTGAGTTGTTCAGGAAATACATCCAGAAACGCTGAGCCCATCGACCAAAATTTCTTGGTACAAAGACAAGGCGCGAGGTGCCAGGTTAGCGTGGATCTGCATCCATCCACGTTAACCCGTAAATACAGCTTCTGCCCCGAGCAGCAGTGTAACCCTCACTGCTGAGCTGCAGTCTCTACGCTGACCCGGAATACCCCGGAATATCAGCATGTATTTAAATCCAGCAAAGAGGTTAAAAGGGCAACAGAAAGCAAGAATCTTCAGCTTCAATGCTTGATTTAAACACGCTCTATTATTTCACAAGGATCTAAAGGAGCTGGTGGCAGCCGCTTTGTATACATCAAGAATGCTATGATGGTAAGTCAAGTAGGGAAGTTCTCCATCCTCATCCTCTCCCCAGACACGGGCTCTTTGCTGCTCCTGCGCTGCAAGGCAAGAGGAGAAAAATTCCTTCAAGTTCAAGAATAATAAAGCAGATCTGATGAGTCTCATCCCAACAAGCAGGAGCCGCACGACACAGGGGTGGTTCAGGGGCAGGGAGGGGTGGGTAACAGCCACACTTTCCATAAAGTATTATTAGACAAAGAGACATTCGAAGGAGACAGATGCAGGAAGGTATTAGCAGGATTGTACCCTTAGCACCTTCAGGACACTGCCCTTAACCTCATCGCTTACCAAGAGAGGTGCTACAGCTGACAACAGAAGAGAGAACATTACAATAAAGATATTTTTTAAGGAAATACTTGCTGACAGCACGCTGAAATGAGAATAAACACATGCCTGCTGTTTCAAAATAGCAGTAAAGGCCGAACTGTTATTAAATAAACATGGCAATCAAGCTAGCTAAAGCCCAGAGGCAAGACGCTCTGTCACCATGGAGGTGAGGATGACGAGGCGCATCCTTGGCCACCTAGCTGTGAAGTCCCTCCCGAATCCCACAGTTCCAGGGAGTACCCGGGGGGCTTCAGGCTGAATTTCCACTGAAGAACAAAGGTGGGACACAGCCACACCAACGACACGGCCAAATCGCAGAGGAACAAGGAGATCTGAAGGTGCTTTCTCGCACGGCCGAGGTGGCTGCTGCTGCCTTCAAGAAGATCCCCAAGAGCCCAGTCCTGCACCAGCCCCTCCTGACAATACCAACTGAACAGCTTCACTTCAAAAATGCAACTTAGAGTTTACATAATTTGCTTTTGTTTTGTAAGCCAGTATGTTGCCAGAAGACCTTCAGCTGAACTGGAGCACACTGGGGAGTCAGAAGCCATCTAACCAGCCACCAGAGAAACGCAGAAAATACCAAGTGGAAGATGCACACTGACACTCTGCTGCTGCTTCTCAGATACGAGAGAGGGGTAAGAGACACATGGCGCTCCCTCAGAACAGATCTCAGCTAGGAGCTGTTTGGGACTGGTGTTTTTTTCTTTTTTTCTCTTTTTTTTTCTTTTTAGAGCAGTGGTCTCAGTTACTTGTCCCTTTAACAAGTCCCCAGGTTAAAAGTGAATGCAGTAAACGTTAACGAGGATGGTGTCCATACCTGTTCACAAAACTAGTTGCTGAAAATACAAAACCCCTGAGTGGTTTTAGATCTCACATTTTAGCAACACCAGGTACAATTTGAGCGGCTTCTGAAAAGCTCTCACTTGCACCCGACAGCACAGATGCCATCGCTCACCGGAGCCATGCTGCAGTCCAGCCCTGACCTCCGCCTCTTCACTGCCCGCGCCGTCCTGCTCCCTGGCCAGGGCTCCCTCTGGGTGTCACGAGGGTCATCCAAAGCTGGATACACCAGACCTACATCGTCACGCTACAAAGAGGGTCTTCTCCTGCCAAACAACTCAGCAACAAACTCCTGGTGAAGCTTTGGCGTGATGCCTAACTGCACTACTTCTTCTCAAACAGAAGATGTTGACAGCACCAAGTGCCAAGGCAGAAGCAGACAACGATCATACAGTGGCCAGAAACTCATCAGGTTTGTGAACAAGAACGTGAAAACGTGCGACAAGTCGCCCAGAAGACCAACCCCTGCATTACACTGTGATGGCACCTTCCGTGAATTAAACCAGCCGAGCTCCGACCGCTCCTGCTGAGCATCAGCAGAGCCCCCGACCAAACCCACCCAACTGCACCGCTGTAACCAAAAACTTAACGCTGCTCCTCCTCACAGAGAGGGAATTACTCCTGATGGGTAAGGCAGGCAGAAGGCAGCTATTCGTTCTGGCTAGCGTTATAAATAAAGAACATCCAAGCCTGTAAGACGGGTAAGAATTATTCCCATTTGTGAGTTTTTCCTGGAGTGAGAGCAAACTCCACTAAATATTCCTGTCTGCCTCCGCGTGCACAAAGAGCCCGGAGCACATAAATCTGGAGTAATATTGCTCTTGGAAGGACCAAGACGTATACCCCCATGCCCATGTGCTGTGTACACAATTTAAAGAAAATAATGGTCTTCTGGAGCAAGCACCAGACGTTCTTTTGGGGAAGCCGCTGCTGCGGCGTGCCCGAACCCCAGGAGGAGCGCGGTGGAAGGGAACCTGCTCGGTAGCGGAGGGGACTGCCACCGCCGAGCTCCGCCAGCGCTGCCCGGCCGTGCCGCTGTGTTAATGACCTCGCAGCAGTAGACAGATCCAGTCCTTCTGCTTTTCTTTCTCACTGAATGATTTCCCTAAAGCCAAAGCTGGGCAAAATGCCACTAATGCTGCCGTAAAACTCCCGCTGCGTTAGGAGGGAGGCAGGCGACTGAGGGTTAGGAGGTAATCAAGCTTACAGATTAAGGCTCACTAAAGCTACAAGATCAGCACAGCTCGGGGTGTTTATTAACTCTTTGAAAGCCACGATGTATGATTTCATATCACATGGATATAAAGGATGTTTTCTAACAAGACCTGACAGCTGAACTATTTTGCAAGATGAATTCTAATTTGCACAAAGTGAGGAGTACAGGAGAAACACTCTTTAAATCTATTTGGATCAATTTCATTATAAAATGTGCTTCAAACTCTGAGACTGCACGAGGAAAAACCTCCCGAGAATTACAGAGAAGTAAAATTTATTAATCATTCTTCCATTCAGAAACACTGCTTTTTAAATCAAACAGGGTAACCTGAAAGTCAATGAGTTAAACACACTTCTACCCCCTCGGTGAATTAAAGCTCTGACCCGGGAATGACTCTTCTAGCAGTGCAGAATGGGTTAATTTCTGAATATAAAATGAGGTTGCCGCAATCTGGGTGTTTTTTTTGTTTTGTTTTGTTTGTAACACAAAGCAAAATATACTCTACAGATGCTTGATTAAAATGCAACAGCTGTTTATGGCGGTGCATTTTCCGCTAATTTACTAGGGCAGATTTTTCAAGGAGCCTTGTTTTATTGTGTCTTCATTTGCATAAACACTCACACACCAGAGCTGTCTGCCCGGTTGTCCCTGCCTTGGCTAATATTTAAGGTTTAAATTCATATTCATATTCCACTCCCACAGAGAGTTTTCAGAGTCAGGTGTTACACCTCTGTCCCACAATCTAACCTGTGCTTTGTACGTATTTAACTTCTCAATCCAAAAATATTTCATTTTTCGGCATCGCACGCAACTCGTATTTAATCTGCTCTTCACATCTGTCCACGTAGGCCTGGTGCCTTTTTTTTTCAATATTATTATTTCCCTTTTGTTTATTTGATCTATTACATTCCTTAAGCTTGATGCCTAATCCAAATTATTAACAAATACAAAAGGGTTTATGTAAATTATGATGACGAACAAAACCAAATCACAATTAGAACATGGTTAAGTGAATTAGACAACAATGGCTGCAGCTTCCCTATCATAGATCGAGGCGGATGAATCTGAACTTTACTGACAGTAGCAGCAGAAAGCCTTAATCACTGAGCACCACCACAGTCTGGTTTTCATAGGTAACAACCCATCTATATGTTCATAACAAGGGTCTCATTCATCATCATTCATATTAAAAAAAAAAAAAACAAACCATCTTGCAAAACTAATGGAGGGAATGTGTGAAAAGTGATTGGATGGGTAAAACTGGACGGGGCTGGAAAGGCTTTAATTGATTTTATTGTGTCGGGTCTCAGCCTCCTCGCACAGTCCATCAGACCCGTACCTAACTGCATTTCCATTGATTTTCACTGATAGGCTTCTTTCTTATGTCTAGGGCTTAAGTACTAAACTAATAAAAGGATAAAAGACTTTGTAATACAGATTTTGAAAATAATGCGCACACATGATTTCGATGGAAGAAAATCGTATGATATGTGTTTGTCCTACCAAAGTGACTACAACCAAATGCAATATAAAAAAATGAAACTAATACCAAGAGACCACTGGGGGGGGGAGAAAAAAAAGGTAAAAAAGGAAAAAATGTCCCTTGGCTAAAATCAGCTTGATTGTAAGCAGACTTGACTTCAATGGAGTCGTACCTGCTCACATTAGGGGTGATTTTGACTGATAACTTGATTGAAAGAGATTATAATTCATTTCAGATGTGGGTTAGTTCTCAAAAATTTTAAATAATGAATCATACATATTCTGATAAAAGCATGTAACAAACACATCCCAATAAAATTACCCAAAGCAAAATGAACTGTGTTTTACCTCTTTTTGTATGATCATATTCTTGGACTTTAAAAATACATTCATTTTTAAAGCACCTAACCTGTGGTGGTGACATTATGACAGCTACAAAACTCCCTTTCATGCAGCTGTGCATTTATAGCACAGTTCAGATCACAGCTTGTTCAAGCTCCAGAACGTTGCTGAACTGGACTTCATATCAAACGGCCACGATGAAGCTGAAAAAAGGCGCCTGCTGCAGATAAAACGTGACAGCGCAGGTTGAGTACCCGATTATAAAAGCAACAGGTTCACCTAAAGGGAACACATATTAAATGCAAATGCCCAAATAAAGGGGGAAAATGTAAAATGTAGGAAGTGAAAACATCTTCAAAAAGCCAGTTTTCCAATTTTTTATTCTAGGTACCCCACCATCGTTTGCTAATACTTTTGCAAACCCTGCTATCTGCGTGTCAGATGGTTTGTAACATCTGTATAACAAATGATAATGTATAATAGTTGTTCTGGTTTTGTGTTTCTTTACCAGGCTTGGTGTTGATAATCTCCAAAGCACACCCATGATTCTTTAAATTAAACATAAGAATCTTGTCTCACAGTACAGCTAGGTTATCCATGTGTAAGAGCCCAAGCCAAGTAATTACACATCCGCTCAAAGGATTAGACACATAAGATTTCTTTAAATTTTTAATAAAACTGCACAGCTGTTGTAGGGA
>NW_010140733.1:150656-158156 GCF_000699245.1 Pterocles gutturalis
AAAAACTCTTTTGTTCTAGATTTTTTAAAACCATTAAGCTCAAAGTGATTCACAGTTATGCTTCAAGAAAACTACTTTTAAAGTCTTTCTGTTGGGCACTTTTTTTCGTAGATTTAACATCACTTTAACCTCATGGCAACAGATTTGAGTCAGGAGTAACCTAAATGAAAGGTATTTGATCGAGTTTTAAAGAATAGTTCTCTGCTTTTACCAGAACACCTGCAAATGCATTTTACTTAACAACGTAACCACGTAAAGCACACATGAGCCAGTACACATAAAACTGTGTTACATTTGGTCCCACGAAGCTGGTCCGCGGGACAAGTGGAAAGCTGATGTTTGAACAGCGTCGCACGAAGGGACACGACAGCCACAGCCTCCGGGACAGCCTCTGCTGCCCTGCAAAACAGGGCTGATTGCCTGGGGACAAGTGCCACCACCGAAGAATACCTGTGCGTTGGGAAACGGGCAACAAAGTGCCCTAACGCTGCAGCAACCAGCGAGGGGACTCTGCCCCAGCAGCTCCTCCAGCGCCGATGGGTCACTCAAGCCAGGGTGCAGGTGAGGGGTGTCCCAGCTGCTGCGGTACCACCGACTGCTGGAAGTTCATCAAACCAGCGCATGACCAACACCGCACCACGAACGAGGAGCGGCAGCACTAACCGAAGCGTGCACCAGAAAGATGAAAGCAGCAGATGTGCATTCTTTGAAAGATAAACGAGGAGCTGGAATGAAATCAGGACCTGGGGCTGGTGACATAGGCAGAGCTAGGGACAGTGACACCAGTGCTGATGGGTGACAGCATCCCAACAAGCTCTAGCAAAACCTGGGTGAACTGGAGAGGGCCAGCGGACCACGCTGCTAAGGACAAACCCTTCACATGGATCAAATGTTGTGCCTTCAGAGCCTTTATGGAACAAGAAGGAACAAAGCTGGACAATGGTAACAAGGATGGACCCTTCAGGAGGGAGGGAAGTTCTCGAGGACTATAACCAACAAAGGAAAAAGCTGTATTAGCAGAAGGTGCGAGGTCAGGCGCGCGCAGGTCTGAGCGCCCAGCAGTCGTAGGAGCCTGAGGTCTGTGCAGGACGGCGCTGGGCTGGCTGTCGGGCATGGCTGCGCTCCAGCACGCAGAACAGAAAAAAGAAATATGATGTTGTTCAGCACAGCGGTGAGATGTCATCTCAAACACGCGTACCGATACCCATGTTCAAGCGGAAAACTTGAAAGAGATACAAAGCTGTCTGACGAGGGGAACAGAAGCCCTGGCTCAGATAAGGCGGCGGAGCAGCAGCGCTCTTCCCCGTGCAGCTGTGAGCCAGGACGTGTACGGCCACTCCACCAACACTCCGGGGACACGAGCGCCAGGGAAGGAAAAACTATTTAAGTTAAAGGAGAGCATCAGCACAACACCAGGTGTACCTGAAATGATTTCTCATCATCAAAGCAGCAAGAAGGACGGGGGCAGCGCTCTGGCGGGAGGATGGAGGGATGCGGGACGTGCCGGGTGGGGGTCGGGGTGCTGGCTGTGCTCCAGCGAGTCTCATCACCCCGGGTCCGTCCTTCCAGCCTGGTTTTCCAATTCAAACACTTTACAGGACTTTGGCTTTGTACCTTGGTGTAAACTTACCAGCATAAAACTGTTGCAATAATACACAATATTACTAAACAACCAATATGTAGGATTTAGAAGACAAACGATGGTATGCGGGTATATTTACAACGAATCCAAATCTCTAAAGATTTTAATGAACTGCAGCTGACCTTGATCAGTGATTCAAAGCCCAGAGCAGCTTCTACTCTCTCACACATTACTAACCTTTGCTACAACATTTATCAATTTACCTTCTTGATCTCTCAAGCAGGTCATGTTTTCTAATCAGCCCCTAGCTCAAAGACCTACATCCCAATTAAATTACTGAATGAAGACATGCTGGAATGCGGGCTTCTTTCAAACGAATTAGCACAAAATACACATAAATACTGGCTTTGCCATGACTGAACTGATTTTTTTTAAACATTTCTATGTTATACGTAAGTTACAGACACATATCCCACTCAGAATTAGAACTGTTAACGTCATCCTGAAACACACTGTTTCCTTGGATGTTTTCTATTTTTGCTGCCCCAAGTGTTCTGCACATAAATATGACACGAGCTTTAAATCATCTGTGCTGAGCCATGAGCTCTTCAGACATTGGCTTGTCTGAAATCGGAGGGTACGAAAAACTCCACAGATGTTTATTATTAAGCATAAGAGTAGCTTCACAGACTTAAAACTACTTGCACTTCAAGTTAGCTGCTTCTTAAAACATCCACGAGACCCGAGCTTCATTTTTTTCTCCTCCAATGCGGCATATAGATTTAAGTCGCTGCAGAAGAAGTGATAAACCTACAGCTGCAGGGCTTCTCGCAGCCCCTCAGGACGGTGGGGGTGACGGCAGGCTCCTGCAGGAGCGAGCTTTGGGCTGGAGGATCTGTGTCGAGGGCAGCAGCCACCTCTCCTGGGTCAGCAGCTCCCAGGCAAGTCCTGCCACAACAGGGGTGACAGCGACCCCCAACATCTCAGCCAGACCAAGGGCCAACTCCTTGCCTTGGTCTGAAAAAAAGCAGATTATGCAAAACATGGCTTTCTGCTGCCTCTTCCTCCTCGGCAGGCCGGGCGCAGGGCGCTGACAGAGCCGGCGGGATGTGCAGTAGCTCATCCACACACGCACAGTAGCGCCGATGCTTCCTGGATCCGCCGCACATGTTGGGAAGGAGTGTACCCGGCATGTTCACAAACAGTCATGCAGGAGGGGGAAAAGCGGTCACGCGGAGCGCTCCGAGCCTCCCAGCAGCCTCGCTGGATCGCTCTGTATCATGAACACCATACACACATCGCTGCAAACGCAAGCCAAGATAAGGCATCCCCTGGCATTTATATTTCTTTTCCTCTTTCCATTTTTTTTGCCACTTTCAGAATTAGCGATCAGTAACGACAAACACTGTCACACCCCAAATACCGAAGACTTCCCCAGACGTACACAATCAAGCCACTTTCACGGTCCCCAAGACAGAGATGAGGGACGTTCAAAGCACCAAAGCAGCACCAATTTCAGAAAAAAAGACGTAGATTCCAAGAGGGCTTCCTCTGGTTTTGAAAAGCAACTTGCTTGTACTTACAGTCCTAACTTACACATGTCAGCACACACCTGCTTCTACCAGACACAGGTCTTCCACAGTCCGCTCCTTTCACCAAACATTTCCTGGGAGACCCAGACTCAGTCAATAAGCCATACGAGAGATGCCGATTCTGCAGGTGCAGTCCGGTAAGAACAGCTTTGGTACTGCAGAATCCAACCCATCCCAACCGCAAACTGCTTTACAGCTGCAGCCCCAGCCTGCGCACCTCCTAGAACCCCTCATCACCACCCTGCTGGTATTTTTATAACTGATTTGTAGGATAAAATTGCTGTTTCAAATGCAAAATACACAAGGAGAATAAAATATGCTGAATTCTGATAGCAAGGTAATTGACAACCTTGTTCAATCACGAGGTTATGCCCCCGGCAGCGCAGGATCCAGTCTCCCAAGCACCGCACACACCAAATGCACCGTCACAGCCTCCCCCTGCGACCCGCTGTGCCGCACTGGTACTGCTGCTATCTCCAGAGGCAGGGGGTCCCAGCCCCCACGGAGGGAGGGACGGGTGCCAGCATACCCACGGGCTCCCAGGGTATGAGAGCTCAGTAAGGTGGAGGGATCCAAGATGCAAAAAAAGTTGAGAACTCCTGAATTAAGGCGAGCAAGTATCAGCTGGTCCAAAAAGGGACAGTGTTGTCAGAATAAAAGCAACAAACTGGCCAAACACTGTATTCATTTCCTATTTCCATTTTCTTTCTAAATGCTCATGCTTGAGTTATACGATGAGTTACATTTATATGTATAAAATACTTCTGATGTTTAAAAAAAGGGGAGTGTTGAACCCCAAGACTTGGGGGATTAAATCTGCTAACATTTCTGGCCCCTTGTCCATCCTGCTGCACATCTGTGTCATTCTGTGCTTAACAGTAAAACTGCCTGCATACATAAGTTTTGGGGTTTTTTTTTCCTGCAACAGTTATAGCAAAGATGATTCCCCTGTAGTAATGCCAGGGCTCTGCCAAGGGCAACAGTTCAGGACCTCTTCCTTTAAGGATACAGAAGCCTCACAGGTATCGTTCTGTAATGACTGCTGTCACGGGAAAACAAAACCAGATCCATGATACCTACAAGAAAAATACTACTTGGTCCAGGTCTAATTTATTTGTTGACAGAGAAGATCTGCTGTGCTTAATGTAAAGCTCAATAGAAATACATGCGATACAGATATCTAGAATCATAACTGCAATAAAGTAAGCTCTGCATTTATCTGGCTGTTAAATGCAATTCAAAATTTATTGGTAAAAAGGAATCAAATTTGGTTATGGCATAAAATATATTTCTTGCCTTCCAAGAGCGACCTAACCGAGTTCCATTCATCACGACAAATCAGTGCTGTTAATCTCTGCCCAGTGACTTTGTTTACAAGCGGCGTGCGGCGGCACACGGCAGCGGCGGCCGGGGAAACGGGCTGTGCTCTCTACCTTGCGACAAATCCAGAAAAGAAAGAGCAGCAGCTACAAATATCATTGCCCACAGCAAACGTCAGTCCTCCAGATGGCTTGCTTTGCGGTTGTTTTCGGTTATTATTTTTTAAATAAAGACATCAGCTGACATGCGAGCGCTGAGTGGATGCTCTCAGGTACACTGTTAGAGATCTTTCTGTGCTCACCCTCGGAGCTAACACACAGTCACCCAGGCAGTCACCCCACAGCCACTTTCTAGAGAGGGATTTTAAACGGTGACAGGAATGATTCACAGTGATCGTTTCTGACAAAAAGAAAAAAAAAGCTTCATCAGTTCCTCTAGATGCTATTTCAGTAAGTTCTTCCCAAGAAGGACATACACTAAAGCACATCGAACACTTTCACTTATTGTACGTATCTTCCCTAATTACAAATCTGTAAGAGCAAATCCTTGGTAAGAGACCCAGTAAGTTTCTTTTTCCCTTTTGCTTCCTACGCTGGCTACTGAAAATACAGTATACTGAAAACGAAATAACTTTCCCATTTGAATGTGGTTATAAGCTTCCTGCTAGGCTGTGACCTAACTGAGACTTTTGATCTTCGCTTTTTCAAACATGTTATTCTTCGGAGTCTGTAAAACATTTTAACTACAGGTCCCCTCCAATCATTACTGAAAGCTACAGGGAATAAAATCATAAAGAAAGAGGAGAAAAAACCCAGTTTATCAAAGTCAATGGAAATACAAGGTATTAATTATGCTAAATGAAGAAATATGGGCATTTGGTTACTTTTGTGGGCCAGAAATATTTTAATCTGGCGCTGCCAGCCAGCTGCCTCTCCCTGACCTGCGAGCATCTCTATCAGCTGCCGGATCACATCAAAGCAGCAGCAAGTGAGGAAAGCAGTGACCAGCGCAGGGGCCCCGCCGCGGAACCAAGGTCACAGATTTGACTGAAACCACCACATTGTTATCAATTACCATCCCTGATAAGGACATGACCTCTTCTGAGGCACAGAAACGGGGGGATATTCATGCGACCGCTTTCCCCAAAACTACGCTTTATGTGCCGGTAGGGAGAATAAAACTGCACGGCAAATTGTCATCCTCAAATGGGCAGAGAGTTAAAAATACGACCCAGAGTCCACTGCTGATAAGACCCACTCAGATCACCCGAATGCAGTTCCCTTGATTCGGTTAAGCGAGCCAAATACACGACAGAGCACAATTAAAGCAGAGGGGAAATTGTATTTCTACCCTACAGATGGCTCTTGTGAAGTTTCATCAAAGCAAACCCAAAAACGTCTTTATTATAGCGAGACCTACAGCAGAAGCACATGTAACCGAAAATAAGTCCTGTTATACAGTAGTAAGTCACCTAGTAAAATAAAAGTATATTTTCAATAAAGATTAGTTCTGCATTTTATTTCTTAAAATTCTTTGATCAAGTAATTTTGAACTATATAAAAACAGCCAGACCTCCCTAACTTAGCATTCCTTAAGAGATTGTTTTGCTGCACACAAAATGCCACGGTTTCATCTCACTATACTTCAGGTGACACTGCTCTTGTTAATTTTAAATATGTAGCAGTTTTTGCTCGCATTTGTTGTGGACATATTGGCCTAGAGGAAAAGCAAGCTCCAGATACAGACTATCCTATTTCCCAACCAGAATGAAAAATATTTTTACGATAAGCACGCCGCAGCATTTCAGCACTTTAAGATTTCTCAAAAGAAGCACTGAAAAAAATCACACAGAAAGGCAGGATATAACTTAAATCCTCAAAGATTTAAAATGTAAAATCTAATCCCTTCCCATTGCATTTAGAACAAACACGAAACGAAAACTTTAACGCTGTGAATCATCTTGGCTTTTGCAAGTCAGAAGTTAAACACTAACTAGTTTACTCTGTGTGCCCAAAATATTTACTAGCTCTGACTCAGATTCAAACGTGATCGTTCTGTAGTGCAAAACAGTTCTTACACATACAAAAGAGGTAATGAGGTGAAACTGGAAGGTACAGAGCTCTATCTTTCCAATCTGCCTACAGGTTTGGATTTTACTACATTTTTTTTTTATCCCTAAGGGGACCAAATGAGCCATATATGGTGATATAGAATTAAAGAGCTACAATTATTTCATGTACCTTTAGAATTTAGCACAAAGTTAGGCGCAGAAAATATAGTCAAGGAGACTGTTTAAAAGCCCATGGACTGGTTAAAGGAGGACCAGTAGGATGTAGTCTTTAATCCTTTAACAAACTTCACTGTCTGTGCCAAGAGGCAGAGAGAAAAATACATTTTACATTTTATAAATAGTCGTGAACATAAGCTAAAGCATTTTGCCACTTCTGGGAAATCAATAAGCAAAACCAAGCCACTCATTTGCAAATAATTTATGTGGCTTTTTTTTTTTTGCTAATGCAGGACAATGTCTCTGTGAAAACGAGAGCAATAACTTTATTATGCTCATAAATGCGATGCGAAGCAAACAGAGACCGATGCTGCTTCTGTAGATGCCGAACAAAAGGCACAACCTTGATTAGATCCTAACATCAGAGACTGTGGAGCTGCATCACTGGTTTTAGAGAAGCAAAATGACAGGGCTTACGTAACCAAAAAAAAGCCACAATTATTTTAAAACCATTAGATAAGCTGCTATTTGTTGATGCTTAAAACTGCAAAATGTAAATACAGGACGGGTGTTTCCATGGAGGTCTGTGAACACCTCCAGGAGCTGCCTAGCACGCCTGCACGGAAGCAGAGCTGCCATCCCAAGGCTCTGGATGTTCCTGGGAAAGGAGCGCAGAATGAGGCCAATTATCCTTCAGCCTGCCTGCTCACGCTCCTGAATCCGCACAGACGAATGCCACGGCACAGATTTTGCTGCGGTGCAGAGCCGGGCAGGGGGAA
>NW_010140733.1:163156-175656 GCF_000699245.1 Pterocles gutturalis
AATTATAAAGGGTTTCCCTCTAGAAGCGAAAACCAACGTTAAAAGAATTTCTTCTACTTCTGTTTATATCACACTTTTGCATCTCTGTTTACCCAGTGTAACTAATGATAAGGGATTTCAGCTTTCCAATTACGATACTGCATTGACCTAATTGGATTTCTGGAGGGCTTCAGGGAATTCCATGTTTAAAGACTTTGTTCCCACTAAATTAAGAAAGATTTAGAAGTATGGCAGTTTCAGAAAGGCACAAATGAACCTACTGATCCAGAGCTGGAAAAATAAATTCTGGAATAAACTTGACTGCAAGTAGCAGAAATACAAAACCTGGGCCTTGAACTGTAAACCCCTCGCAGCAGTCTTACTGGGATTAATAAATCAGAGTCGTCGTGAGCCTAAAGAAGAGACGTGAAAGCTCTAATAATTGCCGTCTCCTGTCTAACAGCATGGAGCGAGCGCAGAGCGAGCGCTGCCGCCCGCCAATCCACAGACTGCGATTAACCTCCCGGCCAATTACAGCCTCATTGGCAAAGCAAACAAGGAATTATTGGCTGTTTAGTCGGGCTTTTCTTCTCCTGCTCTGTCCCCTGGTTCTCATTCTGGGTTTTTCTCCCCTTTTCCTGTTAGGCAAAAAAAAAAAAAGAAAAAAAAAGAAAAAAAAGAAAAAAAAAGAAAAAAAAGAAAAAAAAGAAAAAACCATCTGCAAACACCTGATATTCATCTGAGTGGCTGCAGTTGTACAGTCTTGTTAAATTGTTACCACCTTTTCCACAAGCAGTTTTGGCAATTAACCTCATGGTCATACACTTCAAAGGAAACAACTGTTGAGTTTAACCTCCTTGAGCTACCATGGATTCCTTTATGATTTTTCTTCAAACACTTTCATCCCAAAGAGAAAAAAAAAAAAGCAGACTGATAAGATTTGTGTTTATTTTTCCATTTTGTCAGTTTATTAAGATGACAAATATCCCACCCGATCACCCCTATTTTGTGCTCCTCAAAGCACATGCAGAAACGAGCTCTCCTACGAATTCCCATTTCCCAGGCAGGGTACTCCGCGTTCTGGAATCCACGCATTCGATACCTCTGACCCCTCGTTGCCCCTGTTTGCAAATCTCTCCTGTATTTCTCACAATGCCTAAAAGCTCAGAAAATTCAAGCAGAGATAACAGTAAGGACATGAGATGCCATTGGAAATATATATCTATATATATTGTAAAACTCCACGGTTATTGAGAGACAGGACTACTTCCCGCACGGAAGAGCTAAAAATTCCCCCATCCTCAATTAGAATAACAGCGAGATCAGGATCTATGTTAGCACAAACTAAGCTAACTTTCCTTTCTGTCTAAACTTTTGACTACAACATATATATATTAATTTACCAGACTATGCAGCTGCTGCTGAAGCAACTGGATAGCTAACGATAGGAAAGCACCAAGGCAAATACTACAGGAGCACGATCAAATTACTTGGAATGTTGTTCCCCCCACCCTACCCCCCCATTTCCATTCTGGTATTATTGCACTTTTTTTTTTTTTTTTTCTCCAAAGTAATCACAAAAAATGTAAAATGGGTTATTCTTAGGAGAAGCTTCCGACAGAGAGCCAAGGAATACCCGAAAAGTGTTTGAATGACCTTTTGCTACCGAGCGAACGCAGCCCGGCTGTGCCGATGCCTGCGCTGCAGCGGGGCAGCATCACTGCTCTCTGGCTGCAAACTGCCTTGGGTGGGAGGGAGTGGCTGGAAGGGAGAAGGAACCAAATATTTGTCTAGGAAAAGAATGTAACAAAAGTTTCATATCTGTCTGGCAGTGCAAGAAGGGGAAGCATTTGGGCAAGCATATGGCATATGTTTCAGCTTGTGAGGGAAGAAAAAAAAAAAAAAAAAAAAAAGAGAAATCATGATGTTCCATGCAGTTCAGACCAAATAGAGAACTTATTCTGACTATTCTCATTTGTCAGAGGCTTTTCAAAATTAAGCAGATCTCTCCGTAGCCCTAAATGTCAAAGGAGGAAGTAACCGGTGGGTATTGGGTTTACATGTGAGGCTCTCTTTTAACTGTTTCCACTTTTAATTTTAATATGCTTGTCAACAAAATGAAAAACTCCTTCACTCAAGAAAAAAAAAAAAAAAAGAAGAAATTAGCACATTAAATGATACATGGGTCTGGTGCTATGCTGCACAGTTCAGTGAACCCCCGCATCCATCAGCAAGATGGCTGGAAATGTCTCTTTCCGTCTGTTTTTCATCTCGAAAGCCTGTGTACTCAGCAGAGTGTGAAGAGTGCCTCTCTCCCCTCCGAACGCTCTCCTCCTCGCCCCCCCAAAAGCCCCTGCAGCAGAGAACAGGAACTAGAGCAAATGCTTTTGTGAATTAAGAGATCTTGCGAGCGTAAATTTGGTCAGGCTGCTCCTTTCTGCAGGCCAGGCCCGGCTGCTGCCCCAGGATGTGAACTGTCAGTTCGTATAGCTGGTGATGAGTTGCAGAACCATCAGTAAAGGTGAAGACGGCAGAAGCAAGAAAGATTCAAGACTGGTGGAAATCATTTCACAAGGAAAATTTCAGCCATCAGTGGGAGGAAGCTTTGAAAAATGCTGCCATTTCCGAGTCAGAACGAAGGAAAAATTAAATTACTGCCGGTGAGGCGAGCCAAAGTCGCATCTTACCCTAGGGAGAGGTTTGATAATGGTAAACATTTGACAGCTGGCCTGAAGTTGTTATCTTGTTCTAACAGTTGTTATAGTCTGAATGAACATTTCTGATAAGAGAACAGAAAGAAAAACACTAAACCATTTTTGATTTCTCGCTTTCTATATTTTAGGCTGCACTGCCCAAAGCCAAACAGGTTTGAAGCAGTTTGTCACCATCAGCCTGATTAAAGCTTTGGTTTTTACACAAAGCGATGGGCTACAGTTTGAGAACAGCTTCAGCGGAGCCGATGGCGACGGCGCACAGCAACACCTTAAGAAGAATTTAAAATCGCTTCAACCCACCTGCTTCCACCATCCTTTACATATCCCTACTCTGCTTCACAAAGAACAGGGAAAAGAATTAATCCTCAATTAGAGTGAAATTGAAAAAAATAATCAATTTACGTGTTCAACTTCAACATCTACCACAAAACCTTGTTTCTTGATGACTTGACTTCAAGCTGTTGATGCACAACCACAAAACTTTAACTCCCTGCCACCACGTAGCAAAGAATAATCAGACAGACGTGTTAGAAAGGCAGCAACCTCAGCTCCACCTGACCAGAGCAGTGACGAATGAAAACCAGTTCTGTTTAAGTGAAAAAAAAAGTACGCTATCTTCACAGGAAATTTAATTATACATAAGATTTTTTTGTGCTCTGACAAAGCATGTATTGAGGAGGGAAACAGGGCTCCGCGCTGTACTGCTGTTAGCAGCTCCTCCTTCAGAAACATACAGCATGGATATGGAAAGTGCATTACAGGTATGTCAAAATCAAACTACCATTCTGGCAGTGAAACATGGGTTGTGGGTTTGGTTGTTTTTTTTTTTTTTCCCCTCTCTTTTCTTCTTAAATCAGGAATGCACTTCTAAGCTGTTTAACGCAGCTTAACCTCACAGAACACATACACTAAACATTTACTTCCCATTAAAAATAATAAAGATGAATATGTACCATGGCTTTTAAACTTCGTTTAATAACTTACTGAAACGGACTGTTGGTAAATCTTCCTATCACTGCGTACCTCAAAGCCTCCTGCCAAACACGCCGCCCTGCTGCAGGGGCAGGGCACATACAACTGGCCCAGTTCAAGCTGACGGTAATGATCCCAACTACAGGCACACGATAACGCTCCAATTAGAAAGGCAGCATGTAAAAACTTGTTCCTTAGATACATAAATTAACTCCACAACTCTTTCTGTATCTCCTATATTAACAGGTAGAAAGTGTTTCATTACTTTTTCGACTGACTCTACCTCATCTTAAAGCAAGAGTATATAAATTGATACTAAAGTATGGTATTTTGAGAATGTTTCAAAGTAAGGTCAAACACGTATTAAAAAACCTACTAGTGTAGGCTAAAATAACAGTCTGGCTGAGCAGCCTTCGGTGCATCTGGGTTCAATTACCCACTACATCCTTGCTATGTTTTCTACTAGCAAGAACAACGCAAGCAAGGCTCGGAGTTCACGAATAATGTCAAAGTTAGGTTACTCGGAGGAGGAATGAGATAAATCATCCAAATATCACAGTCA
Organism: Pterocles gutturalis; assembly: GCF_000699245.1. Classification (NCBI taxonomy): domain Eukaryota; kingdom Metazoa; phylum Chordata; class Aves; order Pterocliformes; family Pteroclidae; genus Pterocles; species Pterocles gutturalis. The sequence goes on from NW_010140733.1 coordinate 167,384, forward strand.
TATTGACAGACAATTCTTTTTCCCCCTTTACTTCATCACTCAGGGCAGCACAATATTGCATAATAACAAACCGAGGACAAAAGTCCTCGCCTCACAAGGCTGAGCTCGGCTGGGACGCCTGCTCTCACACTCCAAAAGAGAACGAAAAGCACGCGCTACAACGATAGCGCAAAAGAGAGGCAAACCCCCGGCCTAATACACAAGGCAAACAAATATGATTTACCACGCTGTCACCCTCACCGATTTCTTTTTTTGTGTGTTTGACCCTGGAACAATGAGGCTGGATTAACATTCATTATTTGCATTCAACAAGCTGCAGCGGGGAGCAGGAGCTACTCCAGCACCAGCCTCCCCAGAACAGAAAGCTGCTGGGATGCTTGTTGAGAGGTTGGCTCTCTTCTTTCCAACCAGCTCACTGGTGCCCAAACCTTAGACCAAACACAAGCGTCCTGTGTCTTGCTTTCACGTTGTCAAGCTCATTAACGAGGATTTAAGAGCTGGGCGGGTAAGCAACAAGCTGGAGCTCACCTCAGCAGCGTCCCGGGGCAGGAGGATGCCCAACTGGGAGCAGCCGTCCAAAGGATCCCATTGAAATCAGGTTACCAGGCCTGATGCAAATAGTGCAAGACAGAAGCTAGACTCCGACATCACCTGCCCTCCCAGGGGATACCTGCCACAGCCCTGCACCGCACACCTCAACCTTCCCAAGGAGCCCAAAATTGTGAGATTGTACTTGGATCATGAATAAAACCACAACAGCGGCTCTGTCTGCAAACAGAGATGCTCCTCCAGGGAATGAGAAGATTGTCATTTGCTTCCATCAAGGCCATAAAGAAAAGCAATTGTCAGTGAAGTTGCTCAAAATTATGTATGTTCTGGGAATGCTGTATGAAGTATTTTTAAAGCACCACGTTTAATTCTGAGCAGCCCTATATGAAGTGTGGTAAAAGCTAGCAACAAATCACTATCATCAAAAATGCGTTTGATTTGTATGAGGAGTTATTTTATCCATTCCGTATTCTGTTCACATCAAACTAATAACACATTTGTAAAATGATAAATCAGGTTAAATTTAGAGGAAAAAGTGTCTTTTACCCAGACAGCATTTGTCGGAACACTTTCAAGTCAGAACATAACAAGATTTTTAATCATGCAATATCCAAATGCCCCATTATATATATATATTTATTATAAATTCATACTACTGTAATGTACCTAATTATATAAGGTCATTTCTTATAGAAAAGCACTAGTATAAAAGTTTTATGCAAGAACAGTCTGGCTGTTTATTAATTTATTATCGCAGATGAGAAGCCCTCCGCTGCTTGTTACACAGACGTATGCAACACACTTCTGCATTCCAGAGAAGCAACCTGCCCAGCTTACAAAATATTAACCAGCATCAGAGGCACGGACTGAACGCACCTCAAGGGTCAGACCCTTCCTTACCTCTGCACGTAAAGCACCGTCGCCCTCTCCCAGTGCTCGCCTGGTGCTCACCTGTTTCCCTGGAGACCGGCATTTACAATCAATGCCGTAAATAACAGATAATTGGGCACCTTCTGCAGCAAACCTTCTGAGCTGTTTGCCCTCTCAGGAATGTTTTAATTTCTGGAACAGAGAATGATCTTGGTTTACAAAGAATATGAACGCAGCCCTCAGATGGGCCAGGCTCAGAGCTACAGCAAGGGAGAACCTCGAGGAAAAAGCCGCCCTCGGGCAGGTCATCACTAGAGCCAGGGAATGGTAAATTTTGGCAATGGCAATCTAGACTTTGCTGACCATTCTCCCACTGGAACAAAGCTAAATATCACCATGAACCCCTGACATACCATCAAACATGAAAGAGAGATTTAAAACTCATTTCTAGAGGTAATTTTTAAAACTATGTGTGCCACATGCACACACCTTAACACACCTCTGTTTCGTCAGGGTCTTATCTTCTCACAATCCCTACTGCTGCGATCAGGTGTGGGGCCCCCAACATAAAACAGACCTGGAGCTGTTGGAGCGAGTCCAGAGGAGAGCCACGGAAATGGTCAGAGGGCTGGAACACCTCCCCTATGAGGACAGGCTGAGAGAATTGGGGTTGTTCAGTCTAGAGAAAAGAAGGCTCCGAGGAGACTTAATAGCAGCCTACCAGTACCTGAAGGGGGCTACGCGAGAGAAGGGGAGGGACTCTTGATCGGGGGTGTAGTGAGAGGACAAGGGGTAACGGGTATAAGCTGAAAGAGGGCAGATTTAGACTAGACATTAGGAAGAAATGTTTCCCTGTGCGGGGGGTGAGGCAGTGGCCCAGGTTGCCCAGAGAAGCTGTGGATGCCCCATCCCTGGAGGGGTTCAAGGCCAGGCTGGATGAGGCTTTGGGCAACCTGGGCTGGTGGGAGGTGTCCCTGCCCATGACAAGTGGGCTGGAACTCGATGATCTTTAAGGTCCTTTCCAACCCAAACCATTCTGCGATTCTATGATTCTATATATATAAAAACCCAACACAATTGCTCTTTTCCTACTGAACATACTGGAAGAACTCCATACCATTGACTACACAGGGGAAGAGATGAAGTCTTCTCTCACAAGACAGTTTTAAAGCCTGTATTAAACCTGTTGAAGATTGAATTTACTTCCAGAATCTCAGTCCTTTGCTTGCACTCTGGAATTGGGAGGTATGGCAGAAGGGGGGTCACGGGGTTTTGCATCTTACGAAGAACAACAGGAAGCAACTCCAATACAACCTTGACACAGACCTGCAGGTAGAATTGTCTTTTGTAAAAATCATACGCCTCTAACTACGATGTGTAAGTATCTGCTCTTACCTAATAAAAAGATCCTTTTGAAGGAAGTGGGTCAGTTAGCCTGTGCCAATGCTTGTGTCACTAACCCAGAAGAAAGACCCACGGAACACAGTACGTAAAAGCTTTGTCTGATCTGTGTCACTTTGAACCATAAAAGCAGCAAGAGTGAAAACAGAAGGGAAGCCAAGTGCCTAATACTGGACAGCGACTTTCTTTAAACCTCTTCTACTTTCTAATTAACTATAGCGAACCCACTATGTCACACCCCTGTGCTTTTCCCACACAGATAAACATCCAAAAAGTGAGAAAATGCATCGGGGCTCAGTGAATACAAACAATGCTTTGCCTGCAATTTTGGTTTCTTGCTTTATAGGATTATTTGATGGGAGTCCAAAGATTCTCTTTATAGTTTTCTAAAAATCAGGGATTTAGAAGTTATCTGAAAAATTTATAGCAGGCACAGCTCAAGCACGTATGATTTTTTTAAAAAATGAATTTTCAAAAGCGTACATTTGATTTTATGTTAGAAAAATGCAGAAGTATCACTAAAGGTATTTAGTTCCTTAAAACAGATGTAAAGGATAAGTTTGTCTAGAATTTAGTCAGCATTTCTTAAGTGGCCTTGTATTTTTACAGTGTGTTGTAACTGCTGAGATGTTGTCATTCACCGAGCAGCAGCCATCATTCACTCTGGTATTTATAAAGAATTCATAGTGGCAAACTCTTCAGATACTCTGCGTCATTCTGAAGCACGATGAATTTCATGATGGTCTTTTGCACAAACTTTTGGGAAGAGTTAAGAACCTTATGTCCGGTGCGTTCTGAATGAAGGTGGTGTTTTTTATGTATATCTTTTTTAACCTTCAAGTTTCTTCTATCTTGAACCTTTAATGATGCAAGAACCTTCAGCTTTTTCCGAGAGAGGTTTGTGTGTCAAAAAGGACACAGACAGTGGTAACTATCTGCTCAAAACTTCAGCCGAAGAGGCTACTGTTCTATGGAGCAACCCAGAAATATGAACCCAGGAGATATTATTTAATTCTGCAACATTTGAGAATACTCGCTCAGATTTGCAAACTACTACATTGTCTAACACAGAATTTTACCAAAAGGAACATAGACCAAGTAGTCCTTGTTCTGGATTATCTTCCTGAAGAATTTCTGCAGATGGAGTACACACAGAATATTACATTCCGGAATGTGGATCTAGCCATTCCGGAATTAGCAAATTATTTTTAAAAACTTTACATGTGATTATGCCTAATGAATAAATAAATATACATTTATGATGGAGAGATGTTACGGTTCAAAAAAGCAATACAACAACTTTCAGCTACCCTTTCTTAAAACCCTGATATGCCTGTGCATAAATAAAGCCCTTAGCTTGCTTGGATAGACTCTCACTGAGACGTGCCGATGGTGCTAATTCAGAGCAGAAAACGCTCTTATTCCAGGCCACTGCAGTGAAGTGACATTTACCTAATGCAGCTATAAATTTCCTGATAATTAGTGGGCAGCTGATGGTGATGCAATCTGACTAGTGCAGCAATGCCAGCCTCCAACTAGCTCTCCAACACCCACAAGTTAATCAGATTTAAACCCAAAAAATTCCAAAATTCTGAATAGTGCAATGGCTCAGAAGACAAAGACTGGTGCCACTAAGCTTCCACCAGTTGCTGTGATCTTTTAGCGTTCCAGACACTGTTACTAACGAGACATAGCTCCTCTTTACACTCAATTTTTCATGTCAAAAAACTCACGACTTTTTTTTTTTTAGTGACACAATCAACATTTTCAGAAATTCTATATGATTGTGGATTAAACTTAGATAAGTTGACAGTGCTACAACGATGGAATTTTGAGGTGTACAAAACACTATCCTCAAAAACAAGTTTCAAAAGTTATTTCTAAAATTTTACAAGCCTTTGAGATCCCTTAGCTGGTTTTGGAAGTTTCTGATGTCATTTGGATCTCTCAAAGCTAAGCAGCTGAGGAACTACTTTAAAAATCTGGCACCAAATCACGTACAATCTTTCACCTGTCATGAAGTGCACAGTCTCCAATGTTGCTTCTTTCTATGTCACTACCACACAAAATAATTCAGTTTGACAAAATGATCTTAAGGAACCTTAATTTCTGTTTTCTTTTTCAAACCTAATGTTGGAAAACGTTTCCATTCTAATACTTTGGAAGTATAAGACTGATGAAGTAGTAGCCCCAGATGTCCTAGTACAGCAAGTTTATTTAACACTGCAAAAACTGCTATGGAAGTTGTAAGCAGATTCTCAGACAGAGAGAAAACACAGACCCATCCTTTAAAATACTTTCTCAAAACAATCTTTGACCTTTTAGGTGCATCATGAACGAGACCAGTCAATCAGACAAAACCCTTCTCTGTATCCTTTTCTTGAACCAACTGTTTCTTTCTCATACTGCTTTAGAAAGAAAAAGAACTTTTCTGCATGACAGGTTAGAATATTGTTCTAAAGCAAACCATAAGATAAAATTTCATGAGAAAGTTAATTAACATTCAGAAAGTACCCTGCAATTGTCGCTGAACACAAAGAGCCATCCACACGTTCTCACAGCTCAGGAAGTGTTCAGCTCACCCCTCGTTTCCTGAAGGAAGGGAAAGACAACTTCTAGCAAAGCTGTAAGGATGGCACAGGAACGCTTCCCACATTCGCTACTGCTCCTGGCTCTGTGGGTTTCAGACTCACCCATCTGAGATGCCAGATCACAGTCACAGTTTCCCAATTGCTCTTTACGTCTGGTTTTGCCTTTTGTTTTCAGCCAGTCAAGCTGAGCACGCAGCGATTATCAGGTCACACTCTACCTGGAGGCTGGGCACCAAGCAGGGGCTGTCCTGGGACCTGTCCTCTTTGTGTCTTTATCACTGACTTGGCACTCTTGTCACATCTGCAGATGACACCAAACCGGGAGGATGTGTCGAAGCACTCCAGGCAGGGCTGCTACCCAGGGGGACCGGGAGGAACAGGCTGACAGGAACCTGGTGAAACTCAGCAAGGACAAGGGCAAAGCCTTGCATCTTACAAGGAAGAGCCCCGTGCAGCAACACCAGCTCCTGTCCAGACACTGCCTCCTGCACCACGGCTGGTCAGGACCCGGAGAGCAAGGGCGCGTCGGGCACGCCAGAGCAGCTCGGTGCCAGTCACTGCTGCTTTAGTAAATACTCCTACAGGGGATCTCTCTCCTCTCTGGATCAACAGCATCCTTCTGTGAACACAAATCTGAGAAGAAAGTAACTGCAGAGATTAGGCTGGATTTTAATAGTCCTGCATAATCCCTGCATGCACCATACAAAGATGTTTTTCCACATACTCAGCTTTTTAGTTCATACACTGACTATAGCCTATGTTGGTCTTTAAAAATGGGAAAACCCACAGAATTTAAAAAAAACTACAATAGGATGAAATCATTACATTTATTTTTGTTTTGAATTCCTGGTTAATAGAAGTGTCAGACCGTCGAGATCCTACCAATATGCTCTTGAAATCTGTCTTTAGTTACACATCCAACACTAGATAGGAACTTCTGACCTCTCTCTGATTTAAACCTTGGTTGTAAGCATTACCTTTTTGTCATTCTTTTTCCTTATTAAAAAGGGCAGTGCGGAAAAAAGATGATTAAAGATATCAAACAAACACCAAACCTCATGTGAATGGACTGTTGGAAAATAAAGTACGATTTAATGACGTGAGAAATTAGATGAAACTGTCAAGTTTAAAGAATCTTAAAATGGTTAACAGGTCAAAACATAAAAACTTCTTTATGTATAGAGTGAATATAAAGGGAACATGGTAAGTATCTGCCAAGGGTTAATTGCAACCCTGCACGAAAAGCAGTTAACAAGTGAGAGTTAGAACACCCAGGAGGAAAAGAAAAATTTTTCCAGTGCCATGAGAAATAAACAACAAGGGGGAAATATTTCCTTTGGCCACTGTTACCTCCTCTCCAAAAGCTCAGAGGAGCAGTGGGAATGCCAAGGCCTGGTTTGCTCTTGACTCCCTCTGAAACATTTGTCTTCATTACCACTCTTTTTAATCAGGGCTCCTTCATGAGTGTTTCTGCTCAGCCCCCAAGGGGCAACTCTCGGCTGCGATAAATCAGCATCCATACCGCAAGTCACTAATCAGCACTCTCAGGGAAAGAATAACAGCAAAGTGCAGACCACTAAAGGCTTGGAGAAACCTGAAGGCTCAGTGGCCTCAAGGAAGAATGGCCTACATAAAAATAATAAGTCAGTGAACCATCACTACCCTTCTAGGCTTAGCAGGACTTGCATTCGGAGAAATTATTTAAAAGCCTCTTGCACACAAATTGTTCTCACTGTATAAAGGGTCCTTTATCGACAAAGAGGAAACGCGTTATCACCCTTGAGCGTGGTTCAGCTAATTCAGGTCTTTCACTTCTGCCTCCTACTCAAAAGTGAAACAAACTTGGTAACAGATCCCTAGTGCTGCTGTCCTACAATTTCTGGAAACTAAGATCAGTGTATAATGAAATCGAAGGAAGAGGAAAGGGAAATTGGTAGAAGATAACACATTCTCAAGATGCCGCCTGTATTATTGCAATAGAAGAGGAAAGTATTTTGTCTGTTTCTTTTGTTTTAAAGTTATTTATAGACACAATTAATCAGATGTCACCTTAAAAGGAAAAGATCTGCATAGGTTATTGGTGCTCATGACAGCCTCCCTGCATCTGATCCCTTTAAAACGACTGCGTGATGTTCCAACTGCAGAAACAATTAATATTTCAGTAGTCATTATTATTCCTTAAAATCGTCCAAATTCCCAAGTCTGCATCAATGCTTGCCAAACACATCACAGAAAAAAGCTGAATGCACACCCAAAACCTTTCTGCTTCTTCCCAAGTAGCTCGCATGCCAGTACCACTATGAAATAACTGTGAGCTGTAAAACCGTACTAAGTATTGGCATCCAAATTAGCAAACTAAGCATCCTCCTCTCCAATAGCTGTTAAACAAAAATCCCAGAGCAAGGTTTTCCAAAGCCACAACTGCAGCCATCCACAATTTTTTCCCTGTTAAGACTCATCTCTATGGCACCTGGAAACCTGGCCCATGCAGATAAAGCGATTATGGCCATACATGGAAAGATCACAGGAAAAGAAGAATCTTCCAAAGCTCAGGAAGGTCCAGAACTCACATCCAGCCAGGGAGCAGACTCCAGCACCGTCACTGAGCATTACTGGAGAAAAACCTTCTATGCTCCTAAACCAACAAACCAGAATTATTTACTGTTGTCTGTTTTTTTTTTTTTTTTTTTTCCCTTGACATTTTCTACTATATAAGCTGTAGAACAGATTGAATAATAACTGGGAGGTAAATGAGAGCACATGCAAATGCTTCTACATGGCCCAACTTTTGAGGTCTCTTGCATGTGCTTCACTGTTTGGTGTTTCTGCGGTGGGATGTATAGCTGTACCTACAGCAGCTTC
>NW_010140733.1:180656-206806 GCF_000699245.1 Pterocles gutturalis
TAATTTAAGCCAGTAAGACGCTAACACTTTTCTCTGGCTGCCCAGTACAGTTTATGATCTATTTCAAAGAAAGATGACATTATGAACCCCTAATTCCCAGAAATAATAATAAAATTCCCCCATATACCACTGAACAGTGAAGAGTAAGCACAAAAAACACACACCAAAGTCATCCAACTGTAAGGACTTAAGTGCCATTTGGTACAAAGCATCTCGGATGCCCACTTTATCCTAGTTTTTGACAGGACAAAGCGTTCAAACAGATTCAGCAGGGCAGAATCGTCCCAGACTTACTAAGAAAGCCTCAGCACCTCTTTGAACCGTTAAGTGCCGTTCGGTGCAAAGCATCTCGGATGCCCACTTTATCAAGACAAAGCGCTCAAACAGATTCAGCAGGGCAGAATCGTCCCAGACTTACTAAGAAAGCCTCAGCACCTCTTTGAACCGTAAGAAAAAAAAAAAATTGCTTAAAATCAAGAATTTCTGGTTGACATATTTCGCGTTCCTTTCCGATTTAAAACACCCTGCTATGAAAGCTACCATTATTTAAAAGTGAAGAAAGAAAAGGGAATTTGCCCCATTTCTCCCCACTCCTCACTTCGCCATTGTCCCCCGTATCTATTTCCAGGAAGCCATATTCATTAGGGTTAATCTGCCTACTAAATGAATAAACAAAGGATTTCTCTGTCACCGAGAGGCCAGGTGAGCCGATATCATCTTCTAACACAGAAAATCATCCACACAAATACAGCGCAGGAAATTACCTGCTGCAATCCCACACCTGGGATCATTTGGCAAGTAGCTTAGAAATGTTGAGTAGATGACTGAAATCAAACTAATTATTTTTTTTTTAATGCAGATCTTCTATCAGCAGAAAAAAGGCCTTGCTAAAAATGTGATGCAAAAAGGTATCAAATGTCTTGTCTTACTACACCTACTAATATTTCAGAAAATTTCCTCATATGAAAATGTTATAGGGATTTGTATAATTAAAGTATATTGCTTACTGACTAATTGCAATTACCTACGGCTGCCTCCAGCAGCGCCCACACTGCTGCACGCTGCAAAAACAAAGGTTTGCAAGCTATTGCTGTAAGAAACTAATGAAAGATACAGGAAAAAAAAGCTCTAATGGAGCTGCAAGAAATACTGAGATAAATACAGCACCTAATCTGAGCACATAAACCTACACACAACTCCTTGGCAGCCCCAACTCAAAGCGCTCTTAGTTCTCCCATTTCCGCCCGACAGCACGGCAGCCACGGAGCTTCAGAAATGTCTTGCATGTTTTAAGAGTGGACACCTGAAGGATGAGCTTCTTGTGTAGAAGCAAATATTGAGAAGTATTCTGAGTATGAAGAGAGGTTGGGGGTAATTACCAAAAAGCCCAAAGATGAGACAGAACAAGCATTCAAATGTTTAGACGCAAGCGTACAAACCCTGCCCGTGTTACGGCAGAAGAGGATTGACCAAGACTGGCCAACACCGGGATGGAGAACGATGGGAACTGCTGTGATGGGGAGGAAGAAGAGCTCAGCAGCTCGATCGGTGCCAATGGAGACGAGGGGTAACTCTGAGTATCAAGGAAACAAGAATGTGAGAGATGACAGGATTCAAGAAAAGAACAAGTCACACCAGGATAGAAACACGTAGGCACGAAAACCAAAGTTCACCTCTCGGCAGTGCTGGGGAGGAAGAAAGGGCAGGATTCGAAGCTGGCCTGGATGAACGGTGCTCCCAAAGCTACGCAGCAAAAGGCTCCCTTCCCTCCCGCGAACACCGATTCTTTTTGATGTTCCCTATACAGCAAGCAAGAAGAGATAAATTAAAACCGAGAACCTAGAGAGGCCTTTGATCCTATTGCCTGGAAATATGTACAAGAATATTTTCTCCAGACGTACTTTTGCTATATATGGAAACCAAATGCTGACTAATCATATAAACCTTATGGTGCCGGAGCACAGCTGTAATCTGCAGCAGAACACTGTCACAATGGCAAAGGAAAATGTGGAAAACTAAGGAGTTAGCTGTGGTGCTGAGAAAGAGGAGAAAATGGTGATCAAAGGCACTGGAGGCCAGATTAGACAAGAGGGAGAGTTTCTAGCTGGTTAGCTTTTAAGATACAAGTGACATATTTATGACTTATTCTTGTATCACTGAACTTTAACAGTCCAAGTAATGATTATCCATTTTCCAAGTTTATAGAAAAACGATTCTATAGGAGACCTGCTGACTCAGGTCACCAGTAATAGGATACAAAAGTCTGAATTTTGGTTTATTGGTTTATAGATAGCAGCAGTTGGTAGCAATGGAGCCATTTCGAGCTGTTCATCGAGACACACCATGTCTCTCGGTTGGGAACAGGCAGAGACAGCAGCTGAAGTGGTGAGGTGAGAGTTGTGACCTGCCCGCTTGGCTTCATGCTTCAAGCACAGACAGACGCACATACATCGACCCTCGGTGATGGCCGGGGACAGCACGGCTCGGCAGCAGTCGGGGCAGCCCGGGCTCCACCGCGCGAGTGCAGCTGGGAAACACGGGGACTTCTGTTTCTATGGGTATTCCTTATCCTCTGAAATTACACCACGATAATCTGAAGAAACAGAACCAATTTCCCTCGAAAAGGACAAAACATATGGAATTTGTACATTCTTAAAGGGATTTCAATTTATAGGAATGAGATTATATTGATCCCCAAACACCAGGATGGAACCTCTTGGAACTTTTTTTTTTTTTTAAACTTGCATTTTTGGCTGCTAAGACTTTGTGGTGGTGCTTTTATCTAAACAGAAGATTGTGGAGATAGAGAAATCCCTTTCACTAACAGCTAAACAGCAGGAGAGAACACATCATATCAATAAATCTACTTTAAAAAATGGGAGTAGCATTTCTGAGTAAAACCACCTCAAGATAAACCTCTACAATGCTACTATTTTATGTATAAATAACTTTTTTTTTTGATCAAATCATATTCCTTTAGGATACATTAGTCAATGGGAGTGACCGCAGCATTTAAGGAAATGACTCTACTGCACGGGTGAAAATCCAGCGGCGTTCCCACGGCGTGGTTTGAAAGTCCACGTTATCCTGGTTACATCGATCACCCACCCGAGGACCATCTCAGCGAGCCACCACTAGCATGCAACCACCTCACACTCACTTTCGAGTGGCATATTAAAGACACCACCTACATACAAAATAACTAACACAGATAATTGTTGTGAAATTTGAGAGTAAGGCAACGTATGATGCAGAGTAATCCCAGGCAGCATTCATCCCTGGAGCTCATCAGCCATTTACTGAATCCCCCGTCCAAGCGATGGGGGAAATATGAACTCGAACAGCATCAGTTCTTGCTTTGCACTTCCCTCAAAGTGCTCATCAGTATGGCATACCTAATTAATGCTTTCAATAGGTGTTAAAAATTCCTCCGCTGTAACGCAGTAAATGCATTATGAACAGGCAAAGGCAAGTGGCTATAGTTTAGAAGCACAAAGGTGAGATAATGGCCTTCCACATCACTGAACTGCCAACCTCATTTAGCATAAAGCATGGCATCTGGAGATTTCAAATCATACAGCCGTTTAAAAATATATAGAATGTTAAATTAAATGACAAACACGGAACATGTCACCTTTTAGAGGCAGAAATGTAAAACCAAAGCATATGTTCTCCAACTGTATTTGCTCCAGGATCAGCAATATTTTTGTAACCTCATTAGTTTCTTGACTTCGTTTTAAACATGGAAGGATGGATATACAAATAAGTTACAGGTCCTCCATGTGATATCCTCAACCGTAAGTCAATCTTTACTAGCAAAATAAATTAAGAGCTCTGGGTTTAACTCTTATAGAGAGTCTGGAAGGTGAAGACAACAAAGAAAAATTTCTGCAAGCTGTTAGGGATGAAAATTACTCTGCATTTTGAGCTCCGAATTGAAGAGGCACGTGTAAATATCTAACTTTCAAATCTATATTTGCAAACAAATCCTGTGGCCTCTACGTGTGCCGAACTCTCACCGACAACCCCAGAAGCCCCACGCGGTCAGCATGCAGAAGGGCCCAAGCTCAGCTACCCTGACCAAGGGCCAGCCGGCGTCTGCAAGCAGTTTATCCGTCTCTGCGTGGCACGGAGCCTAAGCTAATAAACTCTAGCCGGCTCCATGCAGAGCTAGCTCAGGTCTCGGCACCGCGGTTTTGTCACTGCTGCGGCAGGGAAGTGCCATGCTGAGACCACCGGGCGGCCAGCCCGCGGGTGGCACAGCCAGCGCCCAAGGAGAAGGTGACAAACCCCGCTGCCGAGCATCATTTGGGTACGTCTGCACAGGGCTTCGGCTCTTCTGCCGCTGTGGAAAAGGGAGAGCGGACTGTGTGTACACCCTCACCTGCGCCAGAGGCTGCTGCCCATCCGACAGATCACCGTGCTGCAGTCACGTCACTTCAGAGCAGGCGCTCAGCACTTCATGGCATGCACAATCCTTCACCCGACTGTTATTAAAAGGCTATAACTAGGCCAATAAAGCTGGGTTTTATTTGCCCACTCAGAGCAACAGGGAAGTGGTGCCTGCTGATGACATGAAACTAAACATCACACCCACAATTCCAATTCCTTTTCAGCTGCCTGCTATATAAGCAGATCAGGTAAAAGTTGCCCGTGTAACAAACAGCAACGTAGCGCTGACAAGTAGTCATCCCAGGGTATTACATCAGCCAGTAAAAACACTCTGTCCTCCCCTCCTCAGCTCCACTGAAAAGGATTTTACAGCATGAGGAATATTTGAATCTGCCTAAAACCCAACAATTAATAGTCTTCCTGAGCCCTGATGCAGAGCACCTTTAAGCACACGGTTGAGTATTCTCCCGAGAACCTGCTCCAGCAAGGACGGATTCTCTTTCTTTCGAGGACCGTAAGACTAGCACAAACCAACCACAGTATAACTTTTTTTCTGCAAGCCAGATTCCCAAAGTTTTGGTCACATGCTTCAGTGGACAGAAAGGAAAAGGCATCAGCAAAACTTTGAAACAAAATCATGAAATAGTGAAGCACGGCTTGCAGTTAAGCTTATTGTGCATAAAAGTTTAAACTTTGCTTTCAACCTCGGTTTTCCAAACACGCTGTCATTCACTGTAATGTGGGTTAAAAATAAGAGAAAGCAAAAGATGAAATGTAAATGATTTAAATGCATGCATATGTTCTTTTGTAAAATGCATAATGCATCTGCAAGGTTTTTCCTCATATTTTGGACACAAATCAAGGGCGAAATGGCTCGCTTATGATATAGTGAATTTTTTATCTCAATTCAGTGGTAAAACATACTCCCATGTACGAGTTTCACTGTATACTGCTTGTTGCTGTTGTTTTGTTTTTTCTTCCTTTTAAAGCTTAAATAGAAATACCAAAACCAAAAGACTAACACAAGAGTATTTATTCTCCAAATTCTTTCATGCCAACTTTCTGTTTGTTAAAAAATCCACCAGCAACACAAACAACCTTGTGGATGATCTCTGGTCAATTACTGAACTTGACATTCAATCACAAGTTTAGAGAATGATACATTTACTTTTAAAATATATTTTAGAAGATGGCCAAACAGTATAGCACACAGCGATTTGCTCAGTATTCACGCTGTAAACAATATAGGTGAAAGTCTGAAAAGGTTCTTTTCCAACTAATGCAGAGGTAGTTAGTGGGAATTGTCCTGGTAGCAAAGAGATAGCAAGATCCTTACTACGCCAGTACAGGCTACAAATGACAGAGTTTCCCGTTCCTGTTCTGCATTTCTCAATGGCACCATAACCTGGAGCAAAGGAGAAGTCACGCAGAAGAACGTGGAGCAAAGGAGAAGTCACGCAGAAGCCAATGGCGGGGCCAGTTACCAAAACTAATGCTCAAACCCAACTGGATACTCACGAGCAAGCACTCAGCCTCTGTGCCAAAGCCTAGCAAATTCTGTGAATTATCCAGGAACACAGGTGGGTTGTGCGCAGCCAGGACCAGCTGTATCTGGGACAAAAGCCCAGGCAAGCGAGCGCGCGTAGGTCCCCCTCTCTCTGAGCAGATGTGAGCTCAGGGGAAAGCAGCTGTGCTGGATGCCCCATAGGTATCGTACACAGCGCACCCGGCGCAAGAGGCACAAATGGTTGCCCGCTGTTGCTGGAGGGAAATATCAGGCGAGAGAGACTTGGAAGCCTGGGATTTCGGAAGAGGAGAGCCTGCACCCCACCCGACCTGGGGACATGGGATTTTTGATGGGACTATTACAATCACAGAGCTTATAAAAAGTATTTGGAAAAGCTTTCGTGTTGGTTTTGGGATAGCATACGAAGGCCCCAGGAATCCACTCTGAGGCCTTAAATCTGTGGCCAAACTCCAGCAAAAACCATATGTTAGTCATATTACCACCTTTTTCTTTTCCCTGTTCTTGCTCCATTTTAAAGGGCCACGCCCTGCGCAGTAAACGAAAGGCAGCCTCAGGGCAAGAGAGGCTCATATACCACTTCTCTTATCTGGAGAAATCCTGTGCTAATGATGTGAATAATCCCAAGTCTGCTTTCTGTCATTTACTGACTGTGACCTGCTTGTTTTCACCTTTACAAGGGGAGCAGCACCAGGAGGTTTATGTACGCCGAGCACTTGGCTTTACACGCTCCCTCTCAGACGCCGCGGTCTTTTTGGAAGGAGGCGAGCCCCAGGCAGCGGTCAAGGCTGTAAGAGATTTCCTATTTGTAGAGCCCTCCCAGCTGGAGGCACTGCCAGCGACCCCATGCTTGCACATGAGAACGAGTCGAGGAGGAGGATGGTGACAAAGAGGGGGTCCTTCCACCCCGCGCTCCCCTTCCCAGCTCGCCCCACGCGCCGGCTGCTCTCTGCAGCAACTGCCTGCTGGCACCAGCTTCGGCTTTTTGTAGCATTCCACCCACAGCTAGAGCACTAACCGGCACCCAGTTTAGCTTTGGTTCTAATAAAAAGTGAAAGTTAAAAGCAATGCAAGCAGCAGATAAAGCACCATTAAAAACGGGCTGGGCTCATGCCAGGGATGGAGCCCAAAGCAGGGGCAGGAGCCAAGATGACCACAAGGCGATGGGTACTTCACAGTATTGGATAATTAAGAAAACCAAAATATTTTCCATCTGTTTTTTTACCCCTGACGTCATTGAGGCAATCAAATATATACAAGTAAGTACCAACAGACTAGATTTCAACCTAGATATAAATATTTATTTCTAGCAGAGAACATCCTTACTCCAGCGAGGAGAAGACAGGGTGAGCAGGCTGTGATTACAACACCCTCAAAGCATTAAACCCCCCTTTAAAATACACCAAATGCCAAAGATCTCAGTTTCATATGGTACATACCTAAACCCACACATCTGCCCACTCATCCCTCTGACACTCTAATGAACAACAGCTAAAACCTGCTGATTTTGGATTAGCCATGGTGAAAATAGGTGCACGTGCTGACTTTACATTAAGAAAAAACATGAGGACAAATGCTCTTGTTTAAAGTTCTTTCAGTATAGATCCAGGTATAGTCTGTGTAGAGAGCTGGTGTAGAGTCTTTCCACCATGAGCAGTGGGTTGGACCAGATGAACTCTGAAATCAGACATGAAGCCTGTAGTGACTTATAGAAGAACCAGTTTTGGCAGCGCTGGAAATATTAAAAAGTGTCAAACATTTCATTATTACATAGTAAAGTATTATCCACAAAACAATATATTTTCTGTAGTATGATCAAATACAAGGGAGAATAGAGATTCACATTAAAAGTAATTTCTGGTATGACACTGGTGGCCAGCTCACACACTGCACAGCGGAGAGCTCAACGGCTGCGCAGTTAACCAGCAGTTTATCGACTCCATCCTCTGTTTTTCCTCCCTTTTTGTAAAGTGATTTAAAATACAGCACTATTATCTCACTACTAGGAAAAACAGAAAAAAAAAATCACAAACAAGCCACCATGCTTATTTTTAAAAGCTATTTTTGCTATCTAATGAAGAGGGGAAAAAAAAAAAACAAACTAGGATTCACTATGAAACTAGGAGACATTGCAGCAGCTGCCACACCAGTTCCAACTGTCCCTGAAAAAACAAACCCAAAAAACATTCTTGGAGACTGCTTCACACCCAGCTTTACACCTACAGATGTAATTGCTCTACAGAGGCCATCACAACCCACAGTATTCACATGGCTGCTGTGCTCCTGGGACATGGACATCGAGCCTCTGGGTATTTTCCAGGCAGAAAGAAGCTGAAAGACAAAAGGAAAAGTCTGCGGAGCCCTGAGGCCAAGGGCTGATGTTCTGGAACAGTTCCTGAAAGCAGGGGAGGACAAGCTGGAGGATCTCAAGAGGACCAGAACCAGTAAGTAATCCTGATGGTTAAGAACCCAGCGTCTGACAGAGACTGCAGTCCAGAGGGGGGGAGACACACTTAAAGCAAGAAATAATGAAGCATATTTAGAGGTTTTTCAAAGCAAATATGGAAAACAGTGAGCAAATATTTTGAAGGATGGCCTAATTTAGTGAAATCGTTAAATAAGAATGTCTCTATAACAAACTGGAAAACTGTTTCTAAATGAAAGCTTTCCCTGAAACAATACTGACTCAAATTCATTTGCAGATGGATGTTCAAATATTATTCTTTTAACTTGCACATCTAATACTGTTTTAAGAACATTTCAAACAGCCTAGATGAATAGATGAGCTATCGAATATATTACAGACTTATAAAAATATCAAGATTTGTAAATGATTCCTTTAAGCACTGCATAAAAAGAGCAGAAACATAAATGAACACGCTTCTTTGCAAATACTGTACGGTGTGTTACTTCTGTGCAATCTATAAAAACACAAGTACAGACACTGAGGTTTCTGGATCTCTTGTAAGTCTAACAGTAGCCAGGAGCTCTTAGATCTCAAGCCATAATAAATATTGTATCCTACAGCAGCCCATCGGGAATCTCAGCTCATGTGTCGTTCCACAGAAGATTGTGGTGTCAGATATGATTAGAATCAACACTTTCCACTTATTTGGAACTTTAAAGCTACCCACGCAGAACATTAGCGACAACTGTTAATGAAAGACAATTAATACAGCAATCTCATATTCCGAATGAGTTTGTGTTACCTACTGATATACAAAATACCCATTGTGCATTTTGGATTTTTTTCCCCATAAACAAACAGAAGGCTTTGATATGCTCACAGCAGACCATGCTCTAGCACACTGCTATTTTTCAGCTGACAAACCATTATATGACCTGAAGGTGGCTTCCCCAGCTGAAAGTGAGTATCTAACACTTAGGCAATAAGACACTCCACTGTCTGCATTAATGGACCACTGGTACACGCGTCAAGTGGGTTGTGTGACACGAGAACAACTGTCTGAGCAGCGGAGGACTGCACCAGTGACCACAGCCCGGCCCCTGGAGGCCTCACTGCAGCTCATCTTCACACAGAAAGAAAAACCCCACTACCCTGTATTTGGTCATGATGTTGGCTAGGCCACAGGTATGCTTTCATCTAGCTGTGACATCAACACGGGAATCGCTGAGTTTCTTGTTTGTCAGAGTTCCCTGTGAACTATCAAAAAATCACATCAGCAAGAGGAACAAGGTGATCAGCCTTTGGGGCACATTAAGCTCTTTGAATAACTTAAGTTGGCTAAAGTCCAGTTCAACCTAACACAGCAGTGTCTAGAAATTGTTGATTTTTGACTTCCACTTGCATCTGTGAAACTAACTTGCATGCTGCACCATTTTTTTTAAGCTGATACACACATGTCGAAGCACAACCATCTTAGAAGAGATGGATGGCTTCAATCGCTACGAGCCTCCTCAGCTAAACCAAAGGCAAACTGGGATGAGGAATCCCAGTCCCCTCTGTCACTAGCAGGGTGACAGCTACCCCACATCACTACGGAGTTCCCACCTCCTGAACTGACAGACTAACCCACCCATAACCATCACAGGGAGGCAAAAATAAACCAGTACAACACAATTCTGCTGCCTTTCAGTCACCGTCCCCATGCTTGTCCTCTCCAGTACACTTCCGCCTGCAGAAAACACCCACCAGTGTTTCAAGACATTAATGCTACTCCATGTATCCCTGCAGCTGAGTCTTTTCCCAAGCCAGGCAATGATCCAGCAGCAAGTGCCCAGTCAGTAGTGTCAGGTCACTTTAATTTCTCTTCACATCCCCGCAGTCTATAGGGCATAGCTGTTTCCAGATGTAATCGTGTACACTGCGTTGGCATCCTGGAGCCTGCTGAAGTCAGTTCTGTCTTAAGGCTCTCTTCAAAAACCATCAGATAACATTTTCTCAAATTAGATGAAATAAATCAAGTCGATAAAACTCTAAGTACCAGCATTGGGTATTATGCAGCTCACGCACACACACACATTTATAGCGAGGCAGACACACAGGATGGAGAGAGCACGAGCGCATGCAAGCGTGTGCTATTGCACCAAGAAAACAAAAATACCCAATACATCCCACATGCTATTGCTATTCTAGGAACAACATATAAAATGCTTTTCAAATTAGTACCATAATAAGTGTTGTAAATAGATATGTTAACAGAATTGGCGCAGAAGTTATTCCAGGAAAGAACCATAACAAACTCATTTAAACTGAAGCTGACAGAACGCAGAAGTACAAAGCAGGCAGTGCTGGGTACGTGCTTTTGCTGTTACTAAACAGGTGATGCCCTCTAAGAACTGCTTGTTATATGACGATGATTAAAACCTCTCAGTTGCTGCGAAGAATAGACCAAGGGCCAAATCTCTTCCTTGGCTTCAAAGCTCAGCATTATACTCGGAGGTTCGGAGTGCAATCTCTATCTGCAACAACAGACCACCTTTATACCAGCCAGGTAATTACAGGTTCAGGTCAAGGACTCCAGACCGTATTGATTACACGTCTCTGCAACAAGGACCCTCCAGCGCTGGCCGGCCCCACTCAAGCAGGGCAGCTCGAGTATCCGCGACGCCAGGGCTCCCCGCGCCCGACCAGCGCCCGTAATGGGAAACCAGGCACTGCTCAGGCCTGTCAGTTATTGCCTGGGGCAACAGGGACAGCCTGGGAATTCCTAATGTTGGTGACTTCATCTGCCAGCTGCATTCACACATCTTTACTACCTGAATAACTGATCTCCGCTACTCCAAGGCAGCACTTTCTGGTGTACAGCATTCGGGAATAAATATTTGATGGCGCATACAACAGAAAAGAGCTCAGATGGTTTAAGGTGTGACAGCAGAAGTGTTTATTAAATTCCAAGGGAGAGCATTGTTGGACAATAAAAATTTGTCCCATGGTCCCTATCTCACAGGTGTGGTGATGAAGAATAAAAGACCCTTCACAAGCAGAGGGGAAGGGCAGAGGGGAGGCAACCTCCCTCCCCCACAAAACCCAAGTCAGTTCTTCTGTTCATTAAACCCTCTGCAGGCAAGGAGCTATCTGTCCAGGATCAGCCAGTCGCACACAAAACAACGGGAAGTACTAAGTTACAAGCCAATTTTAAGTGGGCATTGATTGAAGTAACCAGAAGAGAGCTGAGTATTGTCAGAGTTTCATGCAACAGTAATAAACAATCTTCATTAAAGAATGATGTGTGCAGCCCGAAGAAGCACAGCACATGGCGGGTTTCAGAGAAGAACAGAAAGGTTCCCCCGTCCCGCCCCACACACAAAGAGCAAAAGTGCTCAGGATATTTTTCTAATACAATTTAATTTTATTCATTAAAACCCTTCCCACTCTAACTTCTGTATTTGTCCTAAGCAAGAAAGAAACGAATCTCCTCTGAGCAGGAAAAGGCTGATGGAAAACAGAGATCAGACAACATCTTTGTCAACATCCACCTACTCTGCCAGCAATCCAACAAAATCACTCCCTGACTGATGGATAAGTGTCAAAAACCTCTTCACATCAGAGAATAAACAAGGCTTTTCGTAAATACACCCAGAGACGCACACACTTTTGTTTTAACCGAGCAGGACTGAGTTAACAGCTTGGACCAAGCATACCTGTGTACCCGAGCCCTTCGGCACATTTGTTGCAGTTTAAGAGGAACACTTGCCCTTACAGACTCAACACAGCTGCGTGAGCAAATTCAGTGATGTGATGAGGAACTGCTCCAAAATCCTTTCTCTGGAGGTTTTCCCTTTCTGGAAGGTCAGAGTTGTTGTTCCATACAGATATCCTAGCCTTCCTACACCCATTAATTTATGCATTATTTATTATTAGTAGAGTTCTAATCAGGTTTGATTTTTTCAGGTATGTAACATATATAATGTGCATCATTCATCCATAGGTTATAGTAAAAAAATTCAGAAAGGTGCCTGGAAATATTCAATCACATGTCTAGCCTATGCCTACATTTTCTAAATTAGTTTCCATCATTCTGTAGATATCCTCAGGTAGCCAAAAATCATATCTAAAGCCAGTCCCAACTAAAGAGAGGAACAGCATTCAAGGTATACAGGTAATCTAATGTTTCTGAGTCACACCTACAGAGTGGTCTTCTGAAATCAAGCCAGTAGATTTTTTTTTTTTTTTGGTTGCAGTACAGATTTCCATCTCAGGGTGGGCTGGTTTAGTTGTGTGAAGAGTGTGAGCTTCAGCATCTCCTGCAGACAGGGCAAATGTAAGGTTTCTCTTCATCTGTGGTGTCCAATAACTTCTTACACGTAACCTGACTTACTGAGAGCCTCTCCCATCCACCCTGCTATCCAAAACCACAAAATTTAGATACGTGACCTCTGTACCCTCACCCTACTTTGGTTAAACTCAATGCGACCAGCCAGCAGCCCCAGCACTTCTTCAGAGAGGACGGACACACACACGGGCACACGCGCCTGCCTGCTACACACCGTGTGCATTTACTGGGTGTACCGTAGGGCTTCTTTCATTCCGTTATTACTAAAGGCTTCCTGCTTTATAAAGCTTTCTGCTCAGTGTTGTCCCTTTAACGTTTCTAACTGCCAATCTGGAATAGCATCTGGAATTACAGCACATTTAATCCTTGGGGGTATATTCTCTCTGGGATGCATCTGACTAAAATGTGTGCACTAAGGGACAAATGTCCAGTAGCTTTAGGTGACTATGTTTTTGCAAACTTTTTTGAAAGATTCCATTTCAAAAAAAACCCAAAAGAAACCAACAGAGAATATCTTAGCACAATTCTGAGATAATCACACCGAAATATATGTTTTTAAAATGTATACAAGTAATCTTTACAGACACAGCCATCCACCTTGAAAATACCATTTTTGCAGATGATCTTTTGGCTAATATTGTCATATAGTATACCATAGTTTCACAGATGTGAAAATAATGATTTAAAAAAAATTACACAAATTTCAGTTGTCACCGAGGGAGGAGAAGGAAGGGAGCTGTCAGGAATGGCAGAAGAATAATGGGAGATGACAAACATGTACTTGAAATCTTTTGATAGGAAGAAAAAGCAATGGAGTTAGATAAGACAAGGCGCCACGCTGGTTGTATCTCTAAGCAACAGGCAATCAAACAGCCAGATAAGCATCTTCATAAAGTGCAACAAACTCAAACGCACGGGTCACAACCAAAGAATCACTTCCTGGTTCAGCTTAGGTAGTAAAAATTTATGACCTACTTAAAAAAAATCCTTCAAACCTAAAAACGTATTTTCCAATAAATTTGTTTTCCACAAAGAATGTAAGCCATTTAGGGCATGCCTTGGTAATAGCAGGAAATGAGAATGCTTAACAGTAGTGGACTCTAACACAAAAAATGCCATGTCGTACATGAACAGCATTTAAAATAAAACCTTTAAGATTCAGAGCTGAGCTTAATGTAATTCTCTGCACATCTCATAGGTGGGAAGAAAAGAAAGCGAGCATAAAACACTCTTCTCCCCTTTGCTGGGCCCTGCTACAAGAATACTAGGAGATCTCAAAGAACAGCGCATGTTTTTTCTTGGGTCTCCTTTACTCTAGCAGAATTCACACCCCTGTACAGTCACACATAATCTGGCATATCTACCCTGAATTTGGACCAATAATTTCTGCATGGGAAACGACGAGGATCAGGCAACATGAAACCTACAAATAGATGGTAAAGTCCCTGAATCAAAAATCAATTCAAATCCAAACTGTCTGGCAGCGAAGCTAAATAAAATACTGCTATCAGCATGTCCCTAACAAAATCCATGTATTGTTTATAAGAAACTTATGAGGTGTCATAACAAAACTGAGTCACTGCTGTACAGTAAATATATTTTCAGTGTCATAACAATGTATACAATTGACTCTGGCAATTTTAATATGGACACACATGTTAAAGGCATTACCAACAGAGCTTCATCACATTCACATGAGCCCTTCGTCCTAAGGCCCCATCCACCCGACAGGGAAGGTTGTTTAGCAGAGAGGAGGAACAGTCCTCCATGGTTCATTGTTTCTAGCCTAGATGGAACTGCCCCGTTTCAGAATGGTTCTATTCCAGAACTATCACACATCCATGCTACAGGTAACGGCACTGCTCCCTTCATACACAGGAGAAAAAAAAAAGAAGAACCCTAATAAGGCAGCTATCTCTATCTGTATCAGCTGGCACGGTCCCATCGCTGGTGAGGAACAGCTATGCCATTAATCACCCTGAATCTGAAGTGTCAGATACACAGACAGAAGCACTCCTATGATTCAAGCTTGTAACCTTTTAGGGGTAATAAGCATAGATGAACTGGTCCAAAAAAAATCATAACTGATGCATTTATGTTTTCTTCTGTATCAAACAATCATTTTCAAAATTACTTCACCATGTACTAAAACAAAGAAAATTCCCTTTAAATAACCAGCATCAGATGTTTGTCTAAGCTCAACAAGAATTAATTTAACCAGTTTTAAATATTTGAAAATGGAATTTATAATGACAATCCGCAATATCCAAAGTAAATGTAGTTATTATTGAACTCAGTTATAAACACATCTAAAAAATATCCTGTTATACACAAATAAATTAATTTGGCAAACAATGCAATATCTTGGACTCAGAATTTATATCAATAGCAAACAGAATCTGGAACAGGAGCTTTTATTTGAACTCTCTTAAAAACAACCTTCAAAACCCAGTTTCTGTATGTGTTACAGTCTCTTTTTACAGTTTAACCTCAATCCAATCAGCAGTCTCCAGGGATTTTCAAATCGCTAAAGATTAAAATCCTCTCTGACTTGACTGTTTGACTAATGCTGTGTGTTTAATAATTCTACTTGTGAGAGATTTTATTTGACAAAATCCTGCTGTGTGGACCCTTCAGACGCTATACAGCTGTACTAGAATATAAAGCTCCGCTGTCCCTGTTTCTTTATACAGACGACACCCCACCACTGGGAAAAAAGAAGAAAACTTTATAGTACATATATTACTGTGTTGATATTAACATAATCACTGCAGTATTAAATTTACACGCTCTTTTAGAGCAGAGTAGTGAAAACGTGCCTATTACACAAACATTAGATAAACTATGCTGTTGTCTCGACTGTTCACAGAAATCAATTACATTTATGATTACATTTCAATGAAAGCTATTTTATAAATGAGATGGAACTGCAATATTCTGTGCTTTAGGCACTCATTAATAAAAGCATTTCAGCATTAATATTTGCAAATACAGTTCTGCTGTTCAGCTTACGCAGACTTTACCACTCTATACTTTATGTTAAACTTAATTTAAATATTGTGTTCATATCTTACCACAATACTGTGACTTCAGACTGGAGTAGTAAGAGGAAAAAATCATTATGGTACTTTCAGTAAGTATTTGTATAAGACAGCACTTACCCTACTGTGCAGCTGAAAATCATGACATCCTTTTAAGTACATAGCAAGGGTTAGTAAATATGTTATCAGACAAAAAAAGACAAGATTGATGAACACCATGAATATCAAAGGAAACACAAAATCAACATGTTTCTACCTGAGGTAGCGTCAATCACTGTTGAAACTCCTCTGCGATCAGAAACTGGACGTGATGACCCCGGCATGCTAACAGGTTCTGACCGAACTGGCTGAATCCTAAACAATAAGTTATAGTTACCACCTGTGTCAAAAGAATTGCTCATGAGGGCTGCAATTAAATCACAAACCTGAATCAGCTGAACCAATTAAGCAACTATTTATTTTTAAATCAGCCAACTGTTGATAAATTGCATGTTTCTTGCCTTTGCAGAGCCAAAATTTGGATAATCCATGGACAGAAGACTGAGACTCTACACAAAGCGAGTATCCCCTAACTATGTCTCAGATGTGAGCACTCAGGAAGCTTCAAAGGAGAAAGCTCACGCACCCCAAACTGGTTAAAAAGCCTCTATCACCCTCCTGAACAGCAGCATTTTCGTTGTCAGTTTAGGAGAAAAGACACATTTGTAATTGTCTGTTTATTTTGTAATGTATATCTATTTTTTTTAATTTCTGCTTTCTTTCTGCATATGTATACATATATACACAATACAAAAATTATGTGTTTGATGGCTATATCCTTACTTTTGCAAGTAATTACATGCAAGGAGAAATCACACACTTCAAACCCATATATTTTCAGTCCCAGGACAATCTGCCCAGTTTTAATGGGATTAGTCATATTATCCAGCTCTCTTGTTTAATCATAAGAGTTTCAGACAGAGTCCCAAACAATCCAAGTCCATACCGCAGAACTTTGGACTTCAAATCACATGCAGAGTCAAAAGCACGGAAACTCGTTAAATGTGGGGAGTTACTGGACAGGACACGGAAACACATGGTGCATAAAACACTTCTACAAAATCGCTAGCTCTCAGTAAATATAAACCCATATTTACCTTCGCTCTCCTTCCTTCTTCCCTAGGCCCACCCTCTGCCCCCGATTCCAAATCAGCCAATGTCCAAAACCAGATGAATTAAAGACATGAAAAAGAATTACAGGGAAGGAAGCAAAGGAAGGGGGAAAAAAAAAAAAAACAGGGAGGGGAAAAACATTCCAGAAGTTCACTTATTGTTCCAACACACTGACCACGTCACAGTCAGCATCTAAATCTATGGCATAAAGCTCCCACTCATGTCTGAGAAAACGAATTTATTAAGCAATGCAGAAACTGCGAAAGCCAAGACGACACTGAGCAAGGCCACCACCGGACACTGTACTGTCTGTCACTGTCATTTAGCCAAGAAGGGACAGCAGAAAGGAATCTAAGCTGCTTGGCCACGGATGAATTCTTGTTGTTGTCAAGTCACACGCTCTTCTAAGGCTTTCATGTGGACAAGCTTGATGAAACTATTACGCGTTCTACACAGATGGCCTCATTTAAGCATGAGGGAAACTATTCGCACAACAAATGTGAAACAGGTTGGAAATTGCTTTTATTTTTACCTGAGACTGTTGAGATCCAGATCATCTGTATCGAAGTCCAGAAGAGGCTGCGGGGTATCACTCGGACCGTGCGACTGCAGCACTGAGGAACTGGACGAGATGACGGTGGTCTGGCCTGAGGGATGGATCGTTTTGAACTGGAACTGTGGGCCCATCCACAGGCGTCGATGAGGCCCCGTGTGAGTCACTATTTCCACCTGTGGGAAGACAGTGAAACGCTTAACAAAAACTTGCAATATACTGACTGGTTTCTTCAATACCCTGAACCTCCAGAATCCTGCTGTTCTCAAGCAAAAAGAGTGTTTTGTGCCATCAGGTCAGAGGAAAGCTGAACAAGGGACAATTCTGAACACCTTTGCTAGAGAGCGATGCTCCAGCCAGAGCCTAGAGCTTCTTGTGGAGCCTTGAAAGCCCCTGAACCACCAGCTTGAAGACACTGCACCCTGGTTCTTCAACTGTTCTGCAGAACGACAGTCCATCCTGGCTGTCACTTCGCCTGACGCTGCTCGTTCCTCCCCTTGCCATTACAAAATGCGCTCTGTAACCTGAACACTGCAAAGCTACTCTTGTGGCAACAAACAGAGGAACACGGTTCCACCTGCATCTACACGGAGCAGACAAAGGAACGGACCCAGTCCACCTCCCCCAGACAACCTCAGTCCTGACCAGGTCAGAGGACGCACTTCTAAAGGGCGAGCTGCCACGGCTTTGCTACGGCGGCTTCCTCAGAGCTCCCACATTCAACAGCGCTGCTCCACGTGTACATAGCACAAACCGTTATTTCAAATCAGAGCTCCTAATGCCTGTTGGCACATCTGAGGATACTGCTGGCAGAGACCATCTTGCTGGGAAGCAACGAGATCTGTAACAGAGAGCCATGTGAAGCGTGCCGTGAGCCCCCGGCAGCCCAGGTCCGGCTCACTGCCCCGCAGATGTGATGTAACGCACACGTGCAACGCATGGGGATCAGAAGGGCACCTACACACACACAGGCATTCATTTAACCGAAATGCTGACAATGAAGAGAGAAGTGAGGGTGTTTGCTTGCAATGCACAACCCTACATCTATTCTGTATCAGGCATGTATATGTGTCTCTGTGTACATGGATGTGCAGACACACACAGCCACAGAAGCTCCGCAGTCCCACGCCTACTTCCGAAAGGCACAGGGAATGCAGGCGGTGTGTCTAACACACTAAAATTTCAAATACTCAGGTTTTCTTCTAGGTATTGGCTCCCGGTGAGAGTCTAGATATGAACATTTGAATAATAAGTTCTTTCAGTACATGAAGCACGCAAAATATTTTAAAAACATCTTTTCACACCGCTAACTATAAACCTGATGGGTATCAATTCTGGCAAACTCTCAAATGAGCCAACGCTAGGAATTCAAACAACCATGAGAATTTCAGATGGTTACATTGCTGAAAACATACAATCAGGAAAATTTGGCCTTGCAAATAAAAGGGTAAACAAAGCGTAAGTCTTCTATAACACAATTTTAAAAATCAAAAAGGCCCTTAAAGATCAGAAAAAGGAAATATGAAAGGAAAATATTAAGCTCTGGTGAAGTCATACTTTTAAGATGACAAAAATAGACCACTAAATTCCTGTTGATTTCTGCTAAAATAATGATCAGCTTCACAGGAAAAATGCAACTTAGTGAGGAAATTAATTATAAGATATTTTTTGCATGTATCTGACATAGATGTGTACTAGCAGTGATTCCTAACTCTTTAAGAAGCAATTTTAAACACTGGATAGTGTTGTTCTAAGTTCTCTGCTAACGTAAGATGACAAATGCGCAGCCTATTTAGCACTATTTCCATCTTTGCATTTATCTTGGTGTAACTCAGATCGACTGTAGATGTTTCTGAGACAAGTAGCTTTTACGTAGCAGTGTAAATTAGGCCACAGATAAAGTAATCTGTATATTTTAAGCTTGAAACCATCAGTGTCACAGAGCCGAGAGGTAAACAGATGCCTTTGCAATTTTACTGAGGCTACGGCCAGATGTTCCTATTCACTCTCCTGTTGTGTGCAGGACAAACATATTGTATCTACTTCACACTGACAGCACACATTACCCCCTGTTCTAATTGAAAAGTTGAAGTGAAGGGCAGTGTTTTTTCACTGCATGCTGTTACTGTTGATAACAACACTTTAATTTTGAAAAACATACTTGCACTTTAGGCTTAATCTAAAGTGGCTTGCTTGGAGAATGCTAAGCTTCTTCATGTTCAAACGAGCTATCGTCACTCTTTTCCCTTAGCAAAAATGAAACATTCCGGAAGCATTCTCCGAATTATCTGTCCGCTGTGACATCACTTGAGATTTTTTTTTTTTTCATATAAATATACTTACTCTTCTAGAGGGTTAGATGTGATGAAGTTGAAGCAGTCTTAGGTTCCTTTGACATTTTATATCTTCCAAGAATTCGTAATAAACCGACCCCTATAATGTAGGTTTACCTTGCTCTCTTTCCTGAGGTTGCACACTATACCAGAAACTCACCAGAAAAGTGAAATAAGCTGAACTATCCCAACAGCACTGGAGAGGAAAACTGGAGGTGGAAAACTACAGGTGAAATCTTGGCTCCAATGAGCTCAGTGATAAAATTCCTTCTGACTACACTGAGTAGTTTCGCCATCTTTATGCTCTGACAAATTACAGACAGCATAAGAAAAGAAGAACTATCAGTGTGCAGCCTCATTCCAAACCTTCTGCCAGGTAAGCTGACTCCCATTAATAGATTCCCCAATGAATGTCGCTCCCGGACCGCTACACGTGGAAACCTAACTTCTCATTTTAGGAAAATGCTGTGTATGATTTATTCACCAGCGGGAGAAGCAAATCACATCCATGAATATTTCATATTTATGCCATACACCCCGGCAACACATTTAATGCATCACTTCAATAAAAACATTGCTCTTAAACCAAAGGAAACCCACCTAATTTGTCAGGGTGAATTCTGTGCATCAGGTACTCTGCAATTGCTTTGGTAAATCCAGAGCATTGTAATTTTTATTTATTTATTTCACTCTAACCTTTTATTTTTAACAGGCACTAATTCTCAGTGTATTATTCACGACCTGTATTCTTAAACTGAAGTTATGTTTTGAGTCAAATAGTCGAGGATGTACTTATGTTCTTAAAGAGAAGCTTCATTGACTGAAACAAAGCAAGAATGGATGAAACTACAAAGATTTAACCTCATATATAAAATATTCCACCAAATAGGATCATCTTAAAGCACAACAGTCTTTATATCTAGCCATAACTCAAAGGAATTATCAGCAGGTAATACAGCAACTGATAACCAGAAAAAGGAGGAAGTAAAGCAGTTAATCTATAATTTTTACATTAAAACACAGTAAATACAGCACCGGTCACGACTGAGAAGACATCACCATTTTGCCAAGCCAGCTTCCTTTATCCATGTCTCGAAAGAGCCAGGTCAGGAGAAAAAGGTAGAGAGGCAACCTTCTGTTGCCATCATAAACTTCCCACTTCATCCTGAACTTCCCAAGGATGGCTTCTGCCAGTAATGGTGGAGGCTTTACAGGGTTTTTAATGGAGTTTGCATAAAACATAAAGACCATCAAATTCACACCATGTTAAGTCAGGAGCGAAGTCAGTTTTACACATAGGAATACCCATGGCCTACTGGAAGCTTACTTTCCATTTTGAGGAAAGTTGGGAATTTTACTTCCAGTGGATACTATCACTGTTTCACTCCTCAACGGGAACACCCCCAAAAGCATACCTGTGAAAGCCACTCCTCATCCTCTTGCCCGCTGTGGTCAGATGCTAAGCTGTCGTATGATTCATGTCGAGTGATCGGTCCAGGGCTCCCTGGTGGAACCACTGAAAAAAACCCAGAAAATTGAAAAATCAGATTTACTGTTAAATGCTTTTCAAAAAAAAGCTGTTTCAGTCTGCTCTTGGTACAGCAACGTATATATTTTCCTAAATCGATGACAATATGTTGGACCACAGAAAGAGCTCAAATATTGACATCAAAAGTGATGAAAAGATTTCTGTTCTTTGACTGCAATGTATCCATACAGCCACTGTGACAACCCAATTGTCTCTTCTTTTAATCTTAAGTACTTAATGAACATACCGAACAGCTCAATACAGAGGACAACCCTCTGTTTTGAGGAACTGAACGCTGTGAAATGCCGCTGTCAATGATGTAAACCTTTTCTACAAACTTCTCATAATTTGAATTGTTCTAAAGCACACTGATGAGAGCTATCCTGAGGCACTGGTACCTGTACTGACTTACCACAGAGTACTTCCAAGACTTCATGAACTGAATTATCAGATCTCTCATTTTGACACTAACGTAGTTAATTTAAAGCTGGCTTCACAAACGACTTGATTTTTAGGATTTGACTTTTTTGCAGTTTAATTGGAAGCGCTTCATCATCATCTTAGTGTCACCTTTTCATGACAGTAATAACAATATATTAATTAAGAACCCATAAAGAATTAGAGTTTGATGTTTCATTTGTTACGAAGACTAAATACTGAGATTATTTCACTGGGCTGTAAAGTACTAGAAATTCTGTATTCAGGCGTTGCATTGCATTGCAGCAGTACTGTGAAATTATTCTGGACAGATAAGAAAAAACACTTTTTTCAGCTGCAGGTGACACTGATGACTAGAAAGATATATTAGCTCAAATTCATCAGCGGCTATCAAACACAACAGTCCAGACACAGCCTCCAAGAAGACCACAACCTCCAAACTCCTGCACGCCGGAGCATCTGCTCCCAGTCACTACCAGAGATCCAAGGCTGTGGAAATTTTTGGTTTGACTCAACATCAGATCTGTCCACAATGCTCATCACAAACCTTTTCCTGACAGCACCATGAAAACCTTACGTTACTATAACTGCTTAAATACTTAAGTCGCTACTGTTTTCAAAGGACTGGTACCAAAAAAAAATAACCCCAATTGACAGAGCAAAACAAAGTTAATTTTCTTCCTCTGTTCACTACTCTCATTTGTCTTCACACGAACTTACAACAACAGAAAAATGCAAGTTCTTCGGCTCTGTAGACTGCATGAGATCCAAAACCATTTGAAAATGATTACCATATATACACACAACTTTGGGGAAAAACACAACTTAGTGTTCAAATGTTACCACAACAAAAGAGAGAGAATCATAGACTCCTCACTGTAGAGATTACTATTTCATGATTCCTTGTCCCTGAGTCATTCAAATATATCAGCAAAGCTTACAGCTTAGCTCCTTCACTTCCTATGGCGGCAGCATTACACTGCCCTAACTAAAGCTCCACACTTGAGAAAGCTGAAAGAGTTTAGAAAAAGCAAAATGCAAGCAAGCACCCTAGATAAGAAAACAGAAGGTATTTTTCATTTTCTTGTACCTGCTTACTGTCAGGGGCCCATTGGAGGCCTGGATTCAATACCAAGAAACCATACTCACTTGGAGGGAAGAGCAGACACCACACCGCAAGTTAAAAGAAGGAAATGCAACAATGGGAGTTTTACTTTGGTAGAACAAGAGAGTTTTACGCTACAGCATTAAGATACCGGATAATCCTAAAATTAGAACAAATTTTTTTATATTCACATAATCTAAAAATGACTCCAAGTTTTTAAAATTGAATTTTAAAAACTATATTATCACAGGGTTGACCTTTATGTGTTAAGTTTTGATCCACTACAAATTTTTACAGCCACATTGTAAACCCCTGATAATAGGAGTTTATAATGGCAAAGCAGACACAATTGTAACCATAAATACAGAACGGCGCCTCTGTAATATAAACAGCTCAGGGTTTTCATAAATCCATACACTGTATGAAATAAAGGGATTTTCATCCTGTTTGTATATGTGGGTTTCTGAGCCCAGCCTCAGCTGTGGAGCCATTTCTAACACCTCTGCACCGCAGCGTGTCCTTACTCTGAAACCTGCAATATACCAAATTCAGTTCAGGGTCCAACTTATTAAAGAATTATTTCAAGTGCCATATACATGAGGACAGTTTCTTACCAAGTGTCAGGTTTTTCCCACGAGACACTCCGCATCTGCCATATTCATTGAAACCAACACGATGGGTGCCTGCACCTACGCGTACGCACACCTCAGCAACCACGGACCTTGTTTCAGCGCTGGGCGTTCATCGCTTCTCAAGGTAATATAGAAACTACATTCATCTGCTTCATTACAACCCTGACAGATCTACTTCAATGCCTTACGGATGTGTCCGTCTAGCCCATATCAAACTCGCATTAAGCACACGCACACCATCCTGGATTACAACAGCTGACGATTCACAGCCAAGATCTGAATATGAAACCGTCATGCCCACACTTACTCCTTACCCGGAAAGTTTATATCTGAAACCAACGAAACAAAAACATTATTTTGACACATTTTGCTGTTGCCCTAATCTTCCCCATATCTCCTGACTCCCCTACAATAAATTCTCCTGACGGCAGTAATGCCTGTTTCGGAGGGCACAGCTGATCAACTGCAGGCGTTCCTGTTATTGAACTCCGCTAACAAACTCTTCATGACTCTAGCAGATGTTTTTGCTTTCAAACCAACAGAAACTTTATGGACTGTTCTGATTTTTTTTTGTTCCTTCTATCCCAGGGGTAACTACTAGAGCTGTCAAGATTAGGGAAGCTGCTAGCTGACTAGCTCTGAAAATACCAGCCCAGGGAGCAGCACCCACCCTGCCTTCTCTCCATACTTCTCCCTTGCATTTCACTGGAGATTCAAGACAGCATTACAGTGAAAAAGAAATTCAAACTGAAGAGCTTTGGTCCTACGCTGTATTGCCTTTTCCTGAGGAACCACAGCTTTGCGCATTTCAGTGCAGCTTCAGGCTGCATTAACTCTTTCTAGCAAAACGTGACGACATGCTGAATTCCACGGAAAAGCTCTGCCTTAGAGTTCACCAGCAGGGCAACAGTGATAAAGCCTTAGCTGAGGTCAAACCTCAGTAATTTATTTCAGTATTTAATAAAATAGCATTTATGTACCACACCTATCACAAAAGCAGGCGTTTAGACAGAGTCTGGTTTTGATAGCAGGATCCCGTAACGATGGTCCCAGCCTCACCACAGGCAAAGCAAGGTCCACTCCCACTGCCCTTCGTGGGAGCACGCAGTGTTTGCTGAGATATGACCTTAGAAGACAAGTGATCCTTGCTGGAGATTTGCCATCGCTGTACTGCTCATTACGGATACACATATGGTCATTTTTTTCTAGTTAAAAATGGCCTTGAAGTTATAGGAACAAATACGTTCTAAAAATGTAAAACTGATTCTATCTTCATTTCTGGGTCACACACCTTTGCACTGGTATCAGGTTCCTAGACGAGATTAATTTAAGTCTGGAGGGACATTTCCAGGAATTTGAGCTCAAAAGTAATCTTTTCTCTTCCAGCTTAATTCTGTGAAAATCTGAATTCGCACTGGAAACTATGGCAGCCTCTTACACATCAGTGAAGCTATTCTTATGCTAGAACACAGAGCTTTTTGCATTTCCAAAGAATTTCACTATAATGCAAGATAACAAATCATAAAATTAGAATTCTTCAAAAGCTTTGCAGCAAGTAGTGCTTTTTTCCAGCACTACTGTAACTTCTCTTTCATTGGGAAAAAGTCACAAATAGCACACAGACAAGGAGCAAGCAAGCCCTTGTTGCACAGAGATATTTTACTGATAATTGCAGGCGGTTTGTACCTTCCTAAAATAATAAATTCAAATGCTTCATGCCTGAGCTATGCCAATTTTTTGCTATTCTTACACCAACATCTGGAACAAACATATATCAAATATCAGAATGCAATTGAGTTTGTTTAATCTAGAAATACACAAACACGCGGAAATTTGTACAATTAGGTGGAGTGAAAAAGTACAAAGAAAATCGAGTGTTTATTAAAAATCTAAGGTGAGAATTAGAACATACAACTTTTGTTTATGCAGTATAACAGGACATGAGCTTCTAAAGTCAGCTTATAAATGCAAAAAACCTCCATAAGGAAGCATTCAACGTCACATTTTAAAAACCAGAGTGCTACCTACAGCAAAAAATCAGAGCTTTGCCGTAAATATTTGGCAAGGGGCAAAAAACATCTTTGAGCTGCTCAAAAAATACAGAAGCACCTTTAATCTTTGTCCTCCCTCAAGTGAAAAGTGATCTGCATCAACTCTAAATCTGGAATACATTCCCGTCCTTCCATCCTGACTAGCTCTACTGAGCCACTCCACATCTAACTAAGGAAAAACAGAATCTGTGAAAACTGTTGTTCTTCATCTACTTTCATGACTTGAACACTGTCACCTCATTTTCTGCCCTCAAAATCAAAGCTGCAGGTGCTTACCCATCATCTAAGGTAATTTTTAGAATTTACAGACTCCCTTTTCTGCAGTCACAGGATTAATTTTGCCACTATATTGAAGAAAGATTATTAAAGGCAAGGGACTGAAAAAAAACATATTACAAATGTAGTAATTTGGCTGATAATTGTTAGTGCCAGGAAAACCGCACAGAAGTGACTGTGGAGACAAAAGTTTCAATACCAGGCAAAACAAAGGCCGAAATAAATCTGAGCTGATATTCCTCTGAAACTCCAGGACCTAAATTCACACAGTTTAGTGATGAAGTAGGAAAAAACCCCAGTGTTTTGAAACTTTTCCATGATACTTAGTGACAAATAAAGCAACCAAACAATTTCCATTAACCTCAAGTAATTTGCATAGGCATTCCT